>NW_021404542.1:0-181384 GCF_001605985.2 Dendrobium catenatum | reverse complement strand
AAGCGCGCGGGCGGGAGCTTATCGGGGAAGCCGACAGCCGCGGTCAACGCGGGAGCGGGGAGCGGCGTCGGCAGTGGGTGGCGAGAGCGATGAGGTTTTTTTTTTTTATAAATTTGACCGGCGGTTTAGAACCGCCGGCTAGCCACCGGCATAAATTGCCGCCTGTAAAAACCGTTGGAATTTATTTTCCTACGCCGTTTTTACCGGCGGTCTTTTTTTTATAAATTTGACCGGCGGTTTAGAACCGCCGGCTAGCCACCGGCATAAATTGCCGCCTGTAAAAACCGTTGGAATTTATTTTCCTACGCCGTTTTTACCGGCGGTCACTTAACCGCCGGAAAACCGCCGGAAAAATTCAAAACCGTTAGAAAAGGTTCAATTACCGCCGGAAATGGGTGATTTTCCTGTAGTGTTAGGTCATGGGATAAGGGTCAGCACCCCTGCGGGGGTTTTCATGGGCAGCGCCTCTGGAACAAATTTTGTTTGTAAAGGAAATTTTAGAGTTTCATTTATTTTTCGGTACCATAATTGTTCCATGAAAATCTCTTATATTCATTTGTGTTTTGCATATCATGATTTTTTTTCTCCTTATGTTTAATTTTCCTTTTTGTCCTTTGGTGGTTTTTATATTGACATAGACAATATACAATTAATAAAGCATTAAATGAAAAAAAAATTATATTGACAATTTATCAAACAAATTATGTTTTACAAGTTCAATTCTAAACGTACATTCAATATGAAGTAAATACACAGCTAATACGTAGTAAATAAATAGTAAAGTTGTCTTGCCATATTATCAAAAAAATTTCCTTACAAGTTCAATGCTGAATGCGCTTTTGATATGCAGTGAATATACAACTAATACATAGTAAATATGAAGTGAAGTTTCTTGATATTTTATCAAAAGTTCCATAAAAGTTCAATTCTAAAGACACATTCGATACGTAGTAAATACACAGCTAATACGTAATAAATATGTAGTGAAGTTTCTTGGAAATTTATCAAAAAAATTGTTTTCATACTAGTTAAATTATGAAGGCACATTCAATACGCAGCTAATACACATTTTTGTGTATACTTTGTATTACCATTGACTCATATTATATTGTATTCTTTGATTAATTTTTCCTGCAAAATAATAAATTTTGTAATTTTTAATAAAATAATACTGCATTCCTTTTATATTTATATTGTTCCTTAGGTTCACACATGTTAAATAACATAAAAAGTGTAGTGGTGCGCAATATATAACAACATAATAAAATTGCTGTAATAGCATGGTAAGCACGCATTAAAAGCACAACAAAAACAATGAATATGCAGTAAAAACATAGAAAAAGTGTAGTAAAAGTTCATTAAATATGTAGTACAAGCATAGTAAAAAGAGTAAAAAATGAATGAAAATAACTCATACATTTGAAAACTATGCAACCTATTTTTTAAAATTGAAGAAGACGATGCAGATTCGATACCATTGATTACGTAGTAAATACTGAGTAAAAATGCAGTGAAAGTATAGTGAAAGCGCACTGAAAGCAAAGTGAATATGTAGTATAAATACAATGATTACACAAACACATTTAATATATAGTGAAAACACGCTTAGTAACATGATCTGAACTAAAATTACTCTTTTTATTAGAATGAATTTTCAAATATTGAGTTTAATACAAAGTTATTTTTAATTTAACAAATAATCATTACAAATAAAAATTAATATAATTGCAACTCTAAAGTAATGATATCCATCATCATCCTCGTGTACTCAGGCACCGGTTGACTGGTTGCTACCCCTATTATGAATTCCTCATTAAAACATTCGGGCAGGTTGGAGAATTTGATCTGGCTTGATAATGAAGAGATTTTTGTTGTATTTGCCTTCATGTTAGTTTTATTTTTTGAAAATTAATCTAAACAAAATATACATTCTCCTTATACACACCCTATTGATACAAAGTAAAAGCGTAGTGAATATGGAGTAAAAGTACAGTGAAATGTGTAAAAGTGCATTAAAAATACAGTGAAAGTGGAGCAACAAAAGCGCAGTAAATGCACCCAATTTTTTATCTACACAGTGGCTAAAAGAGGAGAAAATGCACAATTTTTATTCTATATCACTGCATATTTACTACACTTGTACTGAGCTTTGCTGACTTTTTCTGTGCATCTAAAACCTAATCCTGTGCTACGCTTTATTTTAGTAAAGGCATTCTATTCACAAAACGTAGCTCATGTAAAAAAATACAAAAACTTGGGAAACCATTAATAAAAACTTGGGATGAATTAGAAATTTATTAAAAATTTGAAACTTGCAGTAGCTCCAACCAAATTAACTTTCACTTCTTGGACATCTGCATACCTTCTTTCAGCCTCAGCATCCTGTGAGCATGCCATCTCCGTGAAGAATGAAACATTTTTCTCAATCTTCATCGGCTATTTCTCATTTTTTCTTTCTTAGCAGGCATCAAAAGTTTTGCAAAAATCCTAAATATTTGGATTTGAGAGCTTTCACGCATTTTTTTCTAGAGTGCCAACCCTAAATCCCTTTTTCAAAAAGTAAAAAACTCTTGGTCGAGTCGGTCGAGCTGGAAAAATAAAAATGAAAAATAAAATTTAATTGAATATCCACACATCTAATCAAATTGTCAAGATTTAATTGGAGTCCGCACCAAATAATTTCTCCCAACATATTGAGGCTTCTCCGCATAAATTAAATAGGCGGACAAGTGTACATAATAAGGGTAATTTTGACTATTTGATTTCAAAATGGAGGGCTTTTCAGGCTGATAAAAATACTTTTCAGGCTGATAAAGAAACTTAGTTTTTGAAAAAATTATTTTATAAAAATGGTGGTTCCAAACAAGTTAAGTTAACTGATTTTGTCATTTAGAACCAAAAAATGGTGTAATTAAGCCTAACCAAACCAGGCCTCATATTTATTGGCTTTTTTGCTTTTTAATCAAAATGACAAATGTTGACTAAGCCCAACTAAATTAGTACCTTCATAAATCAATAATCTAAATGACATGTTCTAAGTTATAAAAAGCGGAAAGCCAACATTTGTCATTTTGATTATTGATTTATAAAGGTCCTCTTATTTGTAAATAACTAAAGAAGTCTTTAGTGAAACAATGATAGAAATTTTAATAATTTATAAATAAAATAATAATAATAATAATTTATAAATAAAAAAAATAATTTAGAATGAAAGCTAAAGGTTCACAAGGACCACTTAGATTGGGACTCACCCTTCAATGATAAGCAACCATCAAAACTACTCACCTACACCTAGGGCAAAATGCCATCAATAGAATCAATCATCCAAGGTATAGGGAATGACCTTCTTAAGAGGGTTGTAGCTCGCCTCATCACACTCAATCGACCATGGAGTCCACTTCCCCACGATTTGAACTAAATTGCCTACCGTGTCAAAGCAATATGAGGATTCCATCCAAAGCCAACACTTTAAGAGGACTCAAAATTCTGATCTTGTTAATACCCATTGCTAAAGTGTTCAATTCATTTGTATTGAACTGATTTAGACCTGGTAAGAGTTAAAAGTTTATTGAAGTATTTTGAATTTATTTTTGTTGATCTAAGTGGGAGAATTGACGGCTAGAAACTTTCCCTAGGAGCACTGCAGTGTTGGGATGAGAGCAATGTGGCACGAAATGTTAAGAATCATGGAGGCAATAACAGTGTATTAATGCTGAAGGGAGTGTTGTGGAGCCAAGCTCTTTGTTTGAGGGAAAGATTCAAGGGAACGTTGTGTTGCTGTTGGTCACCACTGCAATGATGAGTTCTCGATTTGGAGGAATATGGAAAAATCTATAATATTCTAGCATGGTGTTGTGGTGTGGCATGTTAAAGCATCGCAATGTTGTCCACTATATATATAAGCTTGTTATAGAAGGAAGAAGGAGAAAGAGAGAAAGAGAAGGAAGAAGGAGAAAGAGAAGAAGAGAAAGAAGAAAGAAGAAATAAGAAAGAAAGAGAGGATTCAAGGGCTGAGGCGTGGGATTCATCTGTCTGTGATGTTCAGGAAATTGTTCTTGTTAACCTCAGAATAACAAAACAAAAAAAATCTTGAAAGCGAGCGGAGGCCGGGGTCGAATTTTCGGAGCCCACAGTTCTACTCGAGGTAGGCTTAGAATATTCTATTTTTTTATTTTATTTTGAGGTTTTTATAAAAAATTTTGAGATAAAATGTGATTAATATGAGTTTTACTAACTTTCCCTCATGTAACTTCAAATATATTTTAGAATATTTTATTCTGGTGATTTTGACAATAAGAAGTTAAAATTTCATTGGTCGGTTTAACATACATGAATTTCTGGGTAAAATATTATATATATGGTATTTTTGATAATTTTTATAGTTCAATAATAGTCTTAAAATGATATTTTCAAGTAACTCTGTGAATGGTTTGTTAAATGGAAAATTTCAAGGGGGAAAGTAAATCATACATGTGCAAAGTCCTACTTTTTTTGTATATAAGGTAACTCATGCAATTAATGCACATATTCAATGTTATGCAAGTATATTAATTTAGTGATTACATATCATGTCATTGGAGGAGTTATGATGTGATGAAATGTAAAATGCACTATTAGTTTTATTATATGGCTTGACTTTTTGTTTTGTTTTTATTCTGTTTTGGCCCTAATGTGTGGATGTGGGCAGGTACTTGCCCCTTTTATCTAGTGCAGATGTGGGAGGTTGAATAGTAAATCATACATGTGCAAAGTCCTACTTTTTTGTATATAAGGTAACTCATGCAATTAATGCACATATTCAATATTATGCAAGTATATTAATTTAGTGATTACATATCATGTCATTGGAGGAGTTATGATGTGATGAAATGTAAAATGCACTATTAGTTTTATTATATGGCTTGACTTTTTGTTTTGTTTTTATTCTGTTTTGGCCCTAATGTGTGGATGTGGGCAGGTACTTGCCCCTTTTATCTAGTGCAGATGTGGGAGGTTGATTCCATTTCTAGCTCTATCTATCAAGTATGGATATAGGAGATAAAAAGAGATGTATAAGCGGAAGTGAAGATATAAGCATGCATCGAGACATGTGCATCACATATTACATATTGTATAAACATGTATAAGTAAATAAGTCAGATTCACATAATAATCGTTCTACTAAATGAATCAGGTTATGACACTATTAATGATTTTGTTCCTTACATGGTGACAAACATGTTCAAGTAGTATTCTTCCTTCTATATATATTCATGTTTTTATACTAATATAAGTTTGAAATAAGAAAGTTTAAAAAATACACATTATTTCTATAGCATTGAGTATATAATTGTGTTAATATTTATATAAGCATGCTTAACTCATTTACTGTAAATTTGTAACTGATCGCTAAATATTACACATGCATAAATGTGAAAACATGGATTGATATCTAAAATAAAGATTGGAATAGCCTACTAAGCACATGAATGCTCATTGTGGTCTTTATGAAATTTTAGGAAAAGAAAAGGGTCTAGTTGAGTACTGTTGATAAGGACCAATTCATGAAGGGGTCTTTTTGTCAAGGCACTTTTTTGAGGATTTAGTTTCTTTTTATTTTGGATATAAGAAATCCCAATATGTGGTGATAAGTTTTTATTTTAGATAATTATTTTTTAAATGAAAGTTTTTTTTTTATAAATGTAAATTTTGTATATTATGTGATTATTTCTCAATGTTATTAATTCATCCATTTGATTTTATGGCATGACATGTTCCTTATATTATGCTATTATATTAAATGAAATGCTTAAGTTAGGAAATCATGTTTATGTGATGCTATGAAATGTTACTCCTGTTTTAAAGTTATGTACAAGGAATGCATATGTTGTTATAGTTATATGTGCATACTCTTAACATTTATCTCATAATAATACAAAATTGCTAAATACATTTCAATACAAATATTAGGATAGTTCACTTTTAAATTTGATTTATTATTCATATATTGTAGATTTATATAAAATATATTTCTTATATAATAATTATATTGAATTCTAAAGTAGTAGGTTTTTGATGACCTACTAAGTCTGTGATTTTACACCCTATATATTTGTAAATATTTTCAGGAATGGTAAAGCTCCAATTGAGTAAATTGGGTTAATAGAGATTGTTTACCAAATTGAGTCTCAAATCTTTGTATGTTCAATATATACATTCTTTTGTTAGTCATGAATATATGTTTTGATGAAAAGAAAGTTAAATCATGATTAATGTATATTATTCTTTTGAAAGTAAAGTTTGATGAAATGAAAAAGATGTTTCATTTTCATGTATATTGGATAAATTACAATTTATATATATTGTATATTGAGGAAAATACAAAGTAAGATAATTCCTCCAATTTGGTCTTGGGAAGTAATAAGTCCGTTGTTATGACCTTAACATAATTTGACATATTTGGGTGTAATAGGTTGTATTGGGTTAGTTTGTGGCAATACCTTTAATGGTGTTAGAGCAATGGTTTGTAACAATTAAATTGTAATTAGGGCCATATGAATGATTGGTAGATAAGTGCTAAGAAGTTGGGGTAGTTTAAACTTATTTTATGTATGTCTATCCTTATATGCAATAAGTTGAATTCTATGCATATGTGGTAGGTGAAAGCATTGAAAAGTATGAATCACCAGGATCTATAGGTAGCTAATAAATAGAGTTTCAGTCAATCAATGACTATATAGAGTGTTGCAAGGGCAATAATATATAATTCAATGATGCAGATTCCTAGCTTAATGGCCAAACAAGTGGGTGAAGCACAAAGTATAATATCCATACCAAGGGTAAATGAAGTAAATAAGCATTTGCATATATTTTTTAGGCTAAAGCCTCACCCTTCTTAGGGTGCTATAGAGCCTAGAGTGGCTAAGGATTGACTATCAATGATAGAAAATTATTTGATAATATGTAGGGCTCTGAGAGTTGGAAGGAGACATTAGCCTTGTTTCTATTAGATGGAGAAGCTGAGCACTGTTGGTTAGGCCAATAGAAATATTAAGAGAAAATGAATGTGAAGAATTTCTTAGATGAGTTTTTTAAAATGTTTAAAGTCTAGTTTGTGTCACCATTTGCTAAGCAGTATATGTAAGAGTCATTTTTTAGGTTGGTGTAAGGAAGTAAGTATGCGATGCAATATGAAGCTAAGTTAATCACATTAGCTAGGTATTCCCCACAATTATTTAGCACTCCTGAAGCTAAGTGTAACCAATTGTTAAGAGATTTGAGAGGTAGTCTTAGGCACTCATTAGCTCCTTTAGGAATTCCATTGAGCTCACGAAGAGAGCTAAATTGATAGATAATGACCTGATAGCGACCTAGTAGTGTTAGGATGCCAGTAAGAAGAAGCTTGGTGGGGAGCCATCCAAGAGTGGAGCCAATGGGAAGAGAGACAATTTAGGGCTAGTGAGTTATAGAGGAGAGGTACAATAGCTTCTGGGTTGCAAGTTTTTTGTGTCTATGAGTAGCACTACAATAAGTGGTTCTTGTGGTAGGAGGCCTTAGGGCCATTGTTTTCTATTCACTGGCCAGTGTTTTAGGTGTGGCTAGTTTGGCAACATAATAGCTCAGTATCCCCATAGAGGGGAAGGGAGATCCATAGTCAGAGGAGGCTATAAGTTTGATAGATAGTCAAAGGTAGTTCTATCAAGAATTCTTAGTGAGAGATCGAGTAGGGGTGATGGAAAATTTGTTAGGAGGCAATTAAGTTGAGTTCAAAGAGAGACTAATGCCATAGTTAATATCACTCCAGCTCAGCCTAAAGTTTATTTTTTGACTCAATTAGAGGCTAAGGATACTATAGACATGGTGATATGTACGATTTCCATTTCTTCTCATTATTATCGAGCTTTATTTGATTTTGTAGCTAGCTACTCTTTTCTCTCTGAGAGATTTCTAGATTCCTTAAGTCTATCTCATATATCTTTATTTTCTAGATTATTTGTTATGTTGCCTATAGGGGATTATTTAATTGCTAGCCAAATATATATATATGTGAGATTATAATCGCATATAGGAAGTTGGAGTCTAAATTAATTATGTTACGCTTGATCAAATTTGATATTATCTTGGTTATGGACTGATTAAGTAAGTGTGGAGCTTAGATTGATTGCAATTGAAAGAGGGTAGCATTATGTGTTGATGGAGAGATGTTTTATTTCCAAGGTTCTAAAGGAGTATTATCATCTTTAATATCAGTTGTGCAAGTTGATAAATTATGGAAGAAGGGAAACTCTGAGTTTCTAGCATATGTGAAAGGTGGAAGTAAATATATCAAAGTGATTAATGACGTCCCTATAGTATTGGAGTTCCTTGATGTATCTTATGAAGAGTTGGTAAGTTTATCTTCTTAGAGAGAGGTAGAGTTCTATATTGAGATGGTGCCTGATACATCCCTTATTTTGAAAGCTTCTTATAGAATGACACCCAAAGAATTATAAGAATTGAACATTCAGTTGCAAGAGCTATTAGATAGAGGATTTATTTGACCCAGTGTATCTCTATGGGGTGCACCAATATTATTTTTAAGAAAAATTGATGGGTTAATGAGGATGTGCATTGATTATAAGGAATTGAATAAGGTAACAATTAAGAACAAGCATATATTGCCACAAAAAGAGAAATTCTATATTAAAATGTGTTTTGAACCTATGATGGTTAGAAATTCATGAATGCAAAAATTGGACTTTACTAATGTTGCTATGAATCAGAGTAGTTTTACTCTTAATCTTTGTGGAGCATATAAGAGTGCCTAGCTAAGGTTTTACTCAACTTTAGTGATTATGTCTGCTTAATTTCTAAAACTCTAGTCACCATATATCTATGCATGATAGAGCTTAGTCTTAACTCTCCTAATAGTTCCTCTATTCCTTCGTTGTGGTAATATATCACTCTTATTTTTAAGTTCATGCAAGACATATGAAGAAACTAAATTTAGTACAAGGAAATTAAAAATCTCATTCAAATGATTCATGAAATTAAGATCCAAACTTAAGCATACATGATTTCTCACACATCATATGCCAAAAAAAAACCTAGTCAAGAAATTAGAAATAGTGAAAACAAAGTTCATTTAATTGCAAAACAAAATACAATAGAGAAGTCATGAATAAATATCACCAAAAAATTATTTTCAACTTGATATAGACTCTTCTTAGTTCTTACCATTAGAATTAACTCTCTCTCTCTTCGTTCCTGCTCCTTCACTCTCTTTAGACATTTCATAGATTGTTTGCAAATAAAAATATGGCTAGCCCCTCACAAATTAAGACAAAATTATTCATATTTAGCACTAATAACAGCCTCAAGCATCATAGCATTGCTAATATGAGTGGTAAGCATGTAATATTAATATTTTGAATGTTAAATATATAAATAATATATAATAAAGTAATATGTCTATAAGATAGATCATTCGACTATGTTTTATACATAATTTATTAACGAATTTATCAACAATGACAAGCAAATCAAATCAGCCCCAAAATATAGGCTTCATATGGCACAGCTTAGCGCTTCTTAAAACAACTTTCTAGTACAAAAATTTTAATTTTTATACTAAAAAGCTACTGAGTAGTAAAAAAATCTCCCCAAACGAAACCTTAATATCAGCGAATGCACCAACAAACTTTTTTGCTTGTGGAGATGTACAAAATTTTCCAAGTCTTAATCTCCTCACTATAATAAACTGAGTATAGGAATTTCTTTTGGTCAGATTTCATAGAAAAGCTTCTGCACTAAACAGCCCTCTCTGTGTGGAATGAGAAATTGTAACAGCTGGGAGCCTTCTGTTAACTTCATAAAATGCTGGAGCTTCAACACAAATTTGGAGCACTCTAACAACTCTCTTCTTTGAGTTTCTATAATTAACAGCAAGGTGACAAAAATGCACAAAATATCATGATGATGATAGAATCATCAGAGAGTTATATGTTCATCATCACCAAGTGCATCTTAAATGCATAAGAGAGAGAGAGAGAGAACAAAAATAAATTCAAAATTATAATACAAAAACAGAAATTACAAAAGCAATACACAACAGCTTCCTCTCCATTAGCCTCCTTGCCCATTTTGATTGAACCTTTCATAATAGTAAAGCTTATTAAGTTTGTTAATTAAATTCTCCCTGCTAATTAGTGATCTCTCCTTCCTCAGATTTATCACCATCATGTAAGATGAAATCCTCGCCAATAGTTTCACATACTACATCACTAGCATCATCAAAGTCATTATCCTCATCACACTCCCCCTTTACAGCTCCAACTACAGTTGAATATTTTGCTGTCTCAACCTCTTCATCACTTCCATTCTTGGCTAGTAAATTAGCTTCAGAATCTATCCTATCTTGAAATGGTTTCTTCTCCAGAAACACCTCTGGCTCAAGCACACCATCTTTTGTTGTGACTATTGGGAATAACAAAGGCTTATCAGGCACTCCATTGAAGAAAGTATTAAGAACCATGAATCTGAAAGCTTGCAGTAATTGACACTTATCGTGCCTTATATCACCATTCAGAAGCTTCCGCAGAAGGGTTGGTTCCCTCCTCTTGACAACTGGTTCATGAGAAAGGGCTGCCTCATTCCTAAACTTCAGCCTTTTGGCATTTCTCTTATTGCTTCGGAACCTACCTCTCTTTTTGCTAGTTGAAAGTTTGCATTTAGTTTCAATATTTGTATTTAATGCTTCACTAACATTCACATTTTTCGATGCTTGATCTTCTGGTTCAGTAAGGTAGATTGAAGGTATTTCAGCGACTTCAACTCCGAGTTCTGCCTGTTTTGCTAGAACTTCCTTTAGTTGCTGCAGAAAGAGGGTGTTATTGCTTATGAATATCATGGCTAATAAGAAGTGCACCGATAAAATAGGTTGATAAAGTTTTTTCTGATTCTATGTGAAAATAGATAAAATAACTCAAATGGAACTAATAAGATGGAGATTAAAAAATGTGGATTGATGTAGCCAACCGCAAATAGTTGGAATAAGACTAACTATGAGATGATTGGCCAGAAAAAATGACTTTGTCAGTTGAGAAGGATGATGGGGTGGGAGTTTGTGTCATCGAGAATAAAGATGAATACCTGCCGGCGTACTTTAGCACGTGAATCTATGTCTTCCTTGCTTGGGCTCAGCTTCTGGAACACAATATTTATTTAAAACTTCTTTTTCCTTGGAGAGAGAGAGAGAGAGAAAGGGAGAGGGAGAGAGAGGGAGAGGGAGAGGAAAAGAGAAAGAGAGGGGGGATACTAAGACATTAAGACATACCTTCTCAATGTTAGTTCTGGTAGGGAAATTCTTCTTGCGTGCCTCACGCCACTGCTGGATTTCACTTTCACTGTATACTACAGAAAGGGGCCTTCAACAGAATATGAGTCAGAATAACACTGAAAAAAAGTGATGGGATTACTGTTGATGGACAATTTCTTGAATGTTAGAATTGTAGATAAGATAAATCTCTAAAACCATATAGATGAAATCCAAGCTACAACAACAGAAAAAGGTTTACCAAGGAAAAACATGCAAATTGATCAAATATTCATTTATGAGTGATAGAAATTCTGTGAGCAGTTGATGCAAGAGCAAAAAATAATGAAGATATCAAATATTTTCACCGTTCTTTACACCTCCAGGTTTTTCTACCTTGTGAAGGTGAAGGAACCTCTGAGGATATGCAGCTTCCAAAATCTGAAAGCTGGAATAATGGTTTTTGACAGTGAATGATTCGCCTCATTTCCATTTACAGATCTCAGAAGGAATTTTATATTCAAATTTAGGAAAAGATAAAACCGCTATTGTTGGAGAAGAGAGTTTAACGTTAATATGACGTACCATCCAAAGATTTATGCAAGAATTGTGAAAAGTTTTTCAAAAATAATTTATGGAAAATACATTTAAGATCTCTTGCAACACTACAACAACAACAACATCAAGACTTTATCCCACTACGTGGGGTCGGCTACATGAATCCTTTTTCTCCATTGTGTCATATTAAAACTCAAATTCTCGTTTAAATCTAATAAAGAAATGTCATTCCTAATATTTTCTAACCAAGTCTTTTTAGGTCTAACCCTACCTTTCTTAACATAAGTCAAATCTAATACCTCTACTCTCCTAACCGGGTCATCGGAAGGCCGCCGTTTTATGTGACCAAATCATCTAAGGCGACTCTCTCTAATCTTATTTTCTACTGGAGCTACTCCAACATTTTCACGTATATGCTCATTTCGTATCCTATCTCTAAGGGTAAAGCCACTCATCCACCTGAGCATCCTCATCTCTGCCACAGTTAACTTAGTATTATGCTTCTCTTTTAATGACCAACATTCGGCACCATAAAGCCTTGCAGGCCTCACTACCATCTTATAGAATTTTCCCTTAAGTTTGAGGGGTACATTTCTATCACATAACAAGCCCGATGCATTCCTCCACTTCAACCATCCAACTTGAATTCTGCTGATAATATCCCCATCTATTTCACCATCACTCTGAACAATAGATCCAAGATATCTAAAATGTGTACTCTTATTAATGACTTGATCGCCCAAAGTCACAATCCCCTCACTAGGTCTATTACTACTAAAATTATACTCCATATATTCCGTTTTAGATCTACTCAAGCGAAAACCTTTAGACTCTAAGGTTGACCTCCATAATTCAAGTTTACCTTCAACTGCCTCTCTAGTCTTATCAACAAAAAGAATATCATCAGCAAAAAACATACACCAAGGTACATCCTCTTGCAAATGTCTAGTGAGAAAATCCATGACCAAAGAAAAAAGATACGGGCTTAAGGCTGATCCTTGATGTAACCCAACCGAAATAGGAAAATACTTGGTCAATCCACCTTGTGTTTGAACACAAGTAATAGCACCTGCATACATATCTTTAATGATTTGAATATAAGCATTATTGACTCCTTTCTTTACAAGAACTCTCCATAGCACTTCTCTTGGAACTTTATCATATGCTTTTTCTAAATCAATAAATATCATATGTAGATCCTCCTTATTGTCTCTATATTTCTCCATCAAACCTCTTAATAAATGTATTCCTCCTTATGGCCTTTTAAGGTCAATCACTTTAAATTGAGTTGGTATTAAACAGTGAAATTAACTCTTGCAAAGTCTAAAATGATCTCAGGAAAAGTTTTTCTATGCTGATTCTATCTAAGGAAATAGTAAAGTTGATGATATGATCAAATTAATTTAAATTTACTTGGTCGAGAAACTAAATTGAGCACTGAGAAAATCTAGAACTAAAATAGACAAACCTAAAAAAATCTATAGGCCATTTTGATCATTAACTTGAATAGAAAATAAGTATTTATAAGACTAACTATAAATACATGTGATAAGGCTAATGATTATTATGATGAAGAAATTTACAAAACACTAAACATGTTTTATTTTCATTTGTTAAATAGATCATATTAAATTTTGAGGCTAACTGATTCTGCATAGCCATTTACAATTTTACATGATCCCTTTCTGCTTAGATTTCTTAGTTGGACTTTGAATGATGGCTTAGTGGTTGCATGAGCCAAATAGATAGTGTGAACAACAAGGTGATGTAAAACAAACTAGGAATTGCTTAGAAATTAATAAAATTTGATATAAGCATAGTAACAATAAATTAAAGTTTCACCAGATGGGATTTAAGAAATTAAGGATATCAAAATTGTTACGGTAATCGGTTACACAATAGAAGAACAAGAACTTAAAATAACTTCAAACGTAAACCTAAACTTAAATGCTGTAAACTTTTAAATCCACCACATAACATCTAGAAAAGTCACCTCGAGTTTTCCTCACTCACACTCTTTGAAGGGATTTAACGGAAAAAAGATGCCAACAATCTTAGCGATGCCACCAAAAGTGATAGGACACCAAGGGTCTTGATCCACAGGAAGGTAGACGGAGGAGAACACGCGGGTGGATGTCCGACGATTTGACACTGTCCAGAGGGTAGTTGTTCATCGATAGTCTTAGCTAAGTGGAATAGGATACGGTCGACATAATCGTCGACGGTGTCTTCTATCTCCTAGTCGGGGTCGAAGAACGACGATTGAAGAATATATATATGCCCTTGAGAATCGTATGCAAAGCCATAGTCTACTTTAGAATTGGTCATCCACTTGCAAGAGTGGGAGAGGATGTGTGTTTTCTCCTTCTCTTGGAATACTATTCATGAGGGGATAAAATCCAATAGGAAAAAAGAAAGGGAGGGGGTGGCCTAGAAGGGGAAGGGACGTTTTGTGAAATTAGGGTTAGGGTTTCATATAGGGTAAGGTACAAAAAATCTGAAATTAATTTCAGATTTAGTAACATAGGAAATGAGATTTGGAATTTGAAATTTGAAGTTCAAATTCAAGTGGAGGGAAATTGAGGTGGAGAGAGGAGAGAGGAGAGAAGCTAGGAGGGCGCCGGCAGCAAGCATGGGGAAAAGGAGAGGATTTGGAGGGAATTTAATGCTTCCTAATTTATGGGTCTAATTTAGGAAAATGATAATTAAATCCAATCTAATTTAAAATTAAATTAGATTCAGATTTAGGAACTTTCCTAATTTAGATTTAGTTAATTTAGAAAGGTGTTTGGAATTCAAATTTGAATTTCAAAAATTGAATTTATTCTTTTTCAAATCATTTAGAACAATTTAGGTAACTAATAATGATGATTGAAATCAACATTAAGGGGAAAAGGTGGGGTGGCCGGCGGTGGGGCTTGGGAAATGGGCATGGCCAACGGTTGAGGGGGCTGGGTCGGCGGCTATAGATGGGGATGGGGTGAGGGCCGACAGGTAGGATGGTAGTTGGAGGGTTCCGGCGGTTGGAGCAAGGGGAGGAGGTGGCCGACGGCTTAAAGCAATGGGAAAGGAGGGGATCCAGCGGCTTAATGCAAGGAGAAGAACTTGAACCACGAGTCGGAGACACTTCCACCGACTGGTTGGTGTTGCTTTGCCCATACCTTGGGACTTAACCACTTAAGAACTCACAAGTTCAAGAAGAAATCAATTTTTTTTATAATAAGCATTAACCCTAATACAAGACTAAGGACATCATATATAGGTTTTGAAAGAGAAAAGAAAAGAAAAGACTGAGATGCCCTCAAGGCTACAACTCAAGCAAACTACCCACAGGGGTAAAATAGGAAAAACTAAAATATAAAATAAACAATAAATAAAATGCATCAAAAGTCATAATCATGGTTGCTAATCTATGGTGTCTCATCTGATAAACACGCCAAAATCTTCTGTTGATGTCCTCATCATTCTCCCTAGGTGGGAGGAAACTCGACCCCGTCGAGTGAGTGTCATGAGAACTCTCGTATAACTCTAAAAGATCTGGATCCACTCTCTACAGCTCATCCCGATCAATCCACGTGTTTTCCGTCTCTTGTTTCCCTTTCCACTGAATCAAATACCTTTGGCATCCATCTTATTTGGTGGAGATGATTTCATCATTAAGTATTGCTTCGATCTTTTCTGCACTAGATAGAGTAGGGATATTTGGAAGTGAAGGTAGGCTAGGGTTCTCACTAGGTATGGTCTCACAAGGCTCATTATTTAGTTGATTTTTTGGGTTAAACTTTGGTCCTTAAAAGGTTACAAGATCTTCAATTTAAATGTAGGATTTATGTTAAGAACTTCAGGTAGGTATAGCAGATAAGCGTTATAATTTTTTTTTGAAATTATTTTGAAAGGTCCAGCGCTTCTAGCATATAACTTTTTAACGGTCTCTTGAGGAAACCATTCCGGACAAATCCAAACCATTACAAAATCTCCAACCTTAAATTTTTTTTATTCTCTTGAGATCTGCATTAAATTTATAGTTAGCATTGCTTTGTTCAATTCTTTTATTAATTTTTTTGTGCAATTCCTGAAGATGAGATGCAAATGCAGATGCAGACTCATATATTCTAATCTTAGAAGTCATAGGGATCAGATCTATAGGTTGTCTAGGTTGATACCCATAAACAATTTCAGCGGGACTTAGGGGTTGTTTGATATGCAGAATTAGGAGGGTAAAGTAATTTATTTACGTGCATTTCATAAATTAGGTCGTTTGGTTTGTTTTGAGCGGAACGAAAATAATTCCTCCGAAGCATCAGCGATGTATTGCGACGGATATACCTAACCAAATAAGGGAAACAATTCTCTTGCGTTTATTTTATAGACAACCAAACAGCCTCAAAGTATTCGGAATACAATATATTTACTTTACATTACATTTACTTTACACTGAATTTCTTTATTAGGAAACCAAACAACCCCTTAGACCCGTAGTTCGATTAACAAAGTTGTTGTAGGAAAATTCAGCTATTGGAAGTTTAGAGTCCAAGTCCCGAATGTTTTCTCCTACCAAAGTCCTTAGCAGATTTCCTAGACTCCTATTCACAACTTCGGTTTGTCCATCTGTTAGGGGGTGAAAGACGGTAGAAAATTGAAGTTTGGTCCTTATTTTATGCCATAAAGTTTTCCAGAAATAACTAGTGAACTTAACATCTCGACCTAACACAATGGTTTTAGGCAACCTGTGGAGCCTAACAATTTCATCTAAATATAGTTTGGCAATCCTAGAGGCATCAAAAGTTTTGGAGCATAGGAGGAAATGAGCCATTTTGGAGAATCCGTCCGCTACCACAAACACAGAGTCATACTTTCTAACAATATTGGGTAGCCCTAAAACAAAATCCATGCTAACATCCTGCCAAGAGCAATTGGGTATAGGGAGGGGTGTGTAGAGTCCGGTGTTTTGTCTTCGCTGCTTAGCTAACTGACAAGTGTGACATCTCTTTATTAGTTTACTAACATCGCGCTTAAGACTAGGGCAAAAAAATCTATGCTCGACTGCAGTGATAGTTTTAGTTTGTCCAAAGTGTCCTGCTAAACCTCCCGTGTGTAATTCCCAAAAGAGGAAATCTCTAAGTGAGGTGTTGAGAATGCAGAGTTTTTGGTACTTCAATAGATATCCGTCTTCCAAGAAGAAATCATCAATTATGCTTTCACTTCCATTGGTCAATAATGTGTATGTTTCTTTAAAGTCAGGGCAATCCATATAATTTTCTTTAACTTGTTCAAATCTAATCACTTCTGCCCTTATTTCTTTAGTTATCATTATCCGACGACTTAAGGCATCTGCTGCCTTATTTTCAGATCCGGCCTTGTGTCTGATCGTATAAGTATACCCTTGAAGGAATTCAACCCAACGACCATGTCGTGCATTGAGTGTCGTGCATTGAGTTTCTTTTGGGAATTAATGTATCGCAATGCTTTGTGGTCAGAAATGGTAACAAATTCTTGTGGGAGCATGAAGTGTCTCTAATATGTAAGGGACTGAATGATGACATAAAATTTCTTATCATAGGTGGAGTATCGTTGCCATGTCATTTAACTTTTCACAAAAGTATGCAACAGGGTGTCCCTCTTGAGATAAGACTCCGCCTATACCGATACCAGAGGCATCACAATTTTCTTCAAAAACTTTGGAAAAATCAGGTAGGCGCATAACTGGGGCATCTACCATTCTTTTCTTTATTTCCTCAAAAACTTTAGAGGTAAGAACACTCTAATGAAATTCTCCCTTTTTCAAACAATCAGTTATGGGGGCTACGATGGTGCTAAAATTCTGAATAAACCTCCAATAGAAAGTGGTCAATCCATGGAAATTCCTAACATCTCTGAGATTTCTAGGTTCAGGCCATTCATTAATTGCTCGCATAGAAAGTAGGTTGTTTGTCAGGTTCAGCAGATATGCCTTGGGAGGATATGATAAATCCAAGAAAAGTCACATTATTAGTGAGGAACATACACTTCTTAAGATTAACATACAATTGTTCTATCCTCAAAACTTCACAAACTTGCTTCAGGTGATCTAGGAATTGATCCACCAAATTACTATAAATCAAGATATCATCAAAGTAAACTACTATAAACTTTCCTAGAAAGGGTCTAAGGACTTGGGTCATAACTCTCATAAAAGTACTTGGTGTGTTACTCAGACCAAAAGGCATAACCGTCCATTCGTATAACACATCCTTAGTTTTAAAAGCAATTTTTCATTCGTCTCCAAGACGGAATCTAATTTGGTGATAGTCACTCTTGAGGTCAATCTTAGAAAATAGGGTGGCTCCGGTCATCATATCTAACATGTTATCTAGACGATGAATAGGGAAACGATATTTGACTATGATTTTGTTGATAGCGCGGCTATCAACACACATTCTCCATGACCCATCCTTCTTGGGGGTTAAGAGTGCGAGGATAGGACTAAGGCTTTCCCTTAATAAAACCACGTTGCATTAACTCATCTAACTGTCTCTTAAGTTCAGCATGCTCCGTAGGATTTATGCGATAGTGTGGAAGGTTGGGTAGGGATGCTCAAGGTACTAAATCGATGATATGTTGGATATCCAATAGAGGTGGGAGTTGGTTGGGCAAATCTTCTAGAAAAACGCCATCAAAGGTTTAAAGGAGGGGTTTAACCTCTTATGTGATAGGTTCTTCCATATTCACACTCACTTCCCGAGCTATTAAGGCGTATAAGGGCGAACCTAACCCTAGTTTAGTGTCCGGGTTTTTAGCGGTTAATAGATTTAGTCATGTGCTGGGTTTAAGGGGAGTGGATTTTACATCCTCCTTGGTAGAATTAGGTTGGGAGGATAAGAGCTTAATCTTCTTACCATCGTACTCGAACACGCAAGTGTTAGATCTCCCATAGATATGAACATCATTATCGAAAAGCCAGGGGAGACCAATGATGATCTGACCAACATCCATGTTTAAAACATCGCACAATATCTTTCCATGTATCTCACAAACTCAATTGGGATACGAATCCTTTCTTTCACTTCCAAGACGGTCAAGTTGATCCAAGCGACCTTGTATGGGTTTGGGTGCGGAGTTGTTTTCAGGAGTAGCTTAAAAATTATAATAGACGAAACAACGTTCATGCAGCTTCCACTATTGATGATAACCTTACAGTTCTTGTCACCAATTTTGGTGAAAGTTTGAAAGATGGAAGTTCTACGCCAATCGTCACTCAGTTTAGGTTGTGACAAAGCACACCTAACAACTTGAATGTTCAAGTGATATATCTTTTGAAGGCAGTGGATCACGACAGTGTCTTCCTCATAGAAAAAGTCCTCTTCGTCATCAATGTGATGAACTAGTTCGGTGTCAGGTTCATCCTCCTCATCGATAACTTCCTCGATTATGATTACTTATATGGGCTGGAACATTGAGAGGCAATGTGTCCATACCCATGACATTTAAAGCATTTGGTTCCCGCAGGATTTTAGGTGTCTCATGTTCAGGGGTTTTATTCTTATAGTCAGGACGGGGTTAGAATTGTTCAACAATGGATCGACCAATCATGGGGCCAGGTGGTTTTGTTTGAGGTTGGCTAGAGGAGGATTTAAAATAATTTGGATGGGAGTCTTGGCTCCTAGAGTAGGCATGGTTCCTAGATTCTTCTAGATCTAGCACAAGACTACAAGCAGCCTCTAAGGTAGTAATTCCTCTAGCAAAGGGTTCATTTTGAAGGTCTTCCCTCAGTCCAGCTCTAAACATGGAAAGAAGTTGGACATGGGTAGTGGTCTCCTCGCCACTACGGCGGATCATAAAATCATCAAAAACAGATATATAATCCTTCACAGGTTTACTACCCAAGGTCAACCTATTCCAACGATCAAAAAGTCTAGGGTAGTAGGATGGGGGAAGATACTTTTGTTTGAGCTCATGTTTCATTGTTCTCCAATCAGTGATAGGGTATTCTCCTCGAGTTTCTCGCATATGTTGAAGGTTAGCCCAGTACTGACTAGCCCTACCAGTCAACTTCATTTCAGCAAATCTAACTTTTCTCGCATCTGAAATGTTATACTACTTAAAATAGCTATCCATACCCTTAAGCCAATCTAGGAAAACTTTGAGGGCTAAGGTTCCATCAAAGGAAGGGGCATCTATACGGATGTTCTTAAGTAATTGAGCAACGTTATCTCTCAGCTTTGGGTCATGTCCTACAGGTTCACGATTGGGCCTTGGTTGTTATAACGATAGGGATCTTGGGGTGGTCCTTCATCAACTCGAGCCTCTTCGACATATCGTGGGATTTCCTAAACGTTCGATGTTGTCAACTCGTTCTCTAGCTTGTCACCTAAAGTCAGCTAATTCACTCTGGGTATCTCATAGTTGTTGGATAACAGTACCTAACTGACCTACAATAAAGTCTAAAGTGCACTGAATTTGTTCCGGGTCCATTGGGGTAAGCTAGGTGACAACTAGGGATGCTAAGGAATAAAGGGCAGCACTATACCTATATGCCAAAACACATAAGGCTTACTAAATGATGCTGAGATGTAGAGGACAACAAACAACAATAATGTAAATGTTGCGTGGAGGTGAATTCAGCCTAAAACGTCTAGTGAATGTGTATGAAGGGGATCCTAAAATGAACTAGCATGCAACCATGCTCTGATACCAAGATTATGTAAAACAAACTAGGAATTCCTTAGAAATTAATATAATTTGATATAAGCGTAGTAACAATAAACTAATGTTTCACCAGATGGGATTTAAGAATTTAAGGATATTAAAATTGTCATGGTAATATATTACACAATAGAAGAACAAGAACATAAAATAACTTCAAACGTAAACCTAAACTTAAATGCTATAAACTTTTAAATCCACCACATAACATCTAGAAAAGTCAACTCGAGTTTCCCTCAGCTCTTTGAAGGGATTTAGCGAAAAGAAGATGCCAACAATCTTAGCGATGCCACCAAAAGTGATAGGACACAAGGGGCCTTGATCCACGGGAAGGTAGACGGAGGAGGAGACACGGCTGGATGTCCGAAAATTTGCCACTGTTTGGAGGGTAGTTGTTCGTCGATAGTTTCAGCTAAGTGGAATAGGATACGGTCGACGTAATTGTTGACAGTGTCTTCTATCTCCTAGTCAGGGTTGAAGAATGGTGATTGAAAAATATCTATTTGCCCATGAGAATCATATGCGAAGCCGTGGTCTACTTCAGGATCGATCATCCACTTGCAAGAGGAGTGGGAGAGGATGTGTGTCTTCTCTTTCTCTTGGATTCATGAGGGGATAAAATCCAAGAGGAAAGAAGAGAAAGGGAGGAGGCGGCCTAGGAGGGGAAAAGACTTGTTTTATGAAATTATGGTTAGGGTTTCCAATAGGGTAATGTACAAAAATCTGAAATTAATTTCAGATTTAGTAAAATAGGAAAGGAGATTTGAAATTTGAAATTTGAAGTTCAATTAAAGTGGAGGGAAATTGAGGTGGAGGAGGAGAGAGGGTAGGAGGGGGCTAGCAACATGCATGGGGAAAAGTAGAGGATTGGGAGGGAATTTAATGCTTCCTAATTCAGGGTTTAATTTAGGAAAAGGATAATTAAATCCAATCTAATTTAAAATTAAATTAGATTCAAATTTAGGAACTTTCCTAATTTAGATTTTGTTAATTTAAGAAGGTATTTGAATTTCAAAAATTGAAATGATTCTTTTTCAAATCATTTAGGATAATTTAGGTAACTAATAATGATGATTGAAATCACCATTAAGGGGAAAAGGAGGTGGGGTGGCCGGCGATTGAGGGGGCTGGGTCGGCGGCTATGGATGGGGATGGAGTGAGGGGCTGATGGATAGGATGGTGGTTGGAGGGGTCCGGCGGTTGGAGCAAGGGGAGGAGGTGGTTGACGGCTTAAAGCAAGGAAAAAAGAGGGGATCCAGCAGCTTAAAGCAAGGAAAAAAGAGGGGATCCAGCGGCTTAATGCAAGGAGAAGAACTTAAACAACGAGTCGGGGACACTTCCGCCGACTGGTGGGTGTTGCATTGCCCACACCTTGAGACTTCACCATTCAAGAACTCACAAGTTCAAGAAGAAATCAGAATTTTTTTATAATCAAGCATTAACCCTAATACAAGACTAAGGATCTCATATATAAGCCTCAAAAGAGAAAAGAAAAGAAAAGAAAAGATTGAGATGCCCTCAAGGCTACAACTCAAGCTAACTACCCACGGGTAAAATAGGAAAAACTGAAATATAAAATAAACAATACATAAAATACAACAAAAGTAAAGGCTCCTCATCGTGGCCACCGATCTTCGGTGTCTCCTCTGATAAACGCGCCAAAATCTCCTGCTGATGTCGTCATCACAACGTTTCCCAAATGTTTTCAATTTTAAAATTGATATTATATATTTTTTCCCTAAACACTAGATATGCATAAGGTTTAAGTTGATTTCAACGAGAAAAAAAAAACCTGAGAATCTAGTTGTTTCTCCGAAAATTAGCTTCATGAGTTCAAGGAACCAAACTATGAAATTTTGATGGATAAAAGCGTGGTTCATAAAAATTATGATTGATTCCAATTAGCAGGTAAAGGTTGTACCTCTTACGCATTGTAGATATATTATCGCTGCTCTCTGAGAAATTAGTATTTTTCTCTTTCCTCTTGCGATGTCCTGCTTATTAGATTAACAAGATAAGAATATTGGATCAATCTGGTAATGAAGCCTTGAAAAATGCAATGAAATCAACTAAGCGGAGGCCCAGCACAGCGGGGTGAAAGTATGATGTATCAGTCATTAAGAATGGCAATATGAAGTTGAGATCATTTATTAATCTCCAAAAAAATTACAGAGAATCCTAACAAATGAACATAAAAAATATAACAAAATTTCTCAAATTGCTGAAGAAAAACTAATGTAGTGGTCTTTGGCATTAGTATCCTGTGGCGGAGTGAAATTATTCAATAAAAAAACTGAAGAGCAATTTGCACTGCCTGTGGTTCTAGATGATTTGTGGCTTCGTATTTTTCTTGATATGCCTATGGTGTTGTTCGACATTGTCCTTTCAAACTAATCAGTTGCGATCTTTTTTGTGTTTGCTCTATAAAAAGGGCCTCCAAGACAGCGCGTTAACGGCACATTAGTACTACGAGAAATTGCCATTAAAATGCAAAAACTCTTGACATTCATTAGTTTTGAATGATGGGAGAAGCAAAAGAGAATTTGCCGCCTATGGGACTCTGAAGTTTTTACTTGTTGATAACGATCTGACTTCTTTCGGCATCCCTTTTCTATCCTCTCCATGATACGCTTCTTTGGTGCTCTCTTGTTGGTTTCTTGTACAATTTCTAGGGACCGAGCTCAACCGAAGCGAAAACCTTACCGAGTTTTGAATGACGTTCAGTAATTTCTCCTCCAACCAGAATGAAAGATCCCATTGAAGCGGCTTAACAACGGATACCCAATATTCAGTGGATCCCTTGCCCGAATTTTTCCGATGTTAGAGAAGGAACAAAGGCCTACTAGCGCTCTACAAAATTTTAAAATTCCAATTGGCAGTTGCTACTATTCCTTTTAAACATGTACATGAAGACCAATGCATGTCTTTCTTGATATGAAGAAATAAAAGACCCCGATAACGGTATCTTAAAGCACCGAGCATGCACACTTAGTTTGGTGTGGTGGGCAGGCTTAACAACCCCCCCCCCCAAAAAAAAAAAAAAAAAAAAAAAAAAACAAAAAAAAAAAAAAACCAATAACGCCTAAAGCACTAAAAGGCTGCTGAAATTCAAACAAAACAGACTCATAAGGGACTGAACTTTAAAAGATAATTTTTTTAAATAAAATGCAATTAAATAAAAATTTGGAAAATTTATTAGTAACTTATAGTGAACTCTGAAAACCTCACTCACGAGCGCAAACCCCCCTATCACTACTAAGAATAGTTGCAAACCTCAAGAACTCATTCAACATACTAAACTTGGAATGAAAATTAATTGAATGCCTTGTCAAATTATAGAAATAAAAAGATGCCGCATGAGTCCCACTCGCTTTAATTTAACTCATATTAAGGAAAAATTGCATCATATTTGAAAGTTAATGGAATCTGAAAATGGAATCCAACTCATATTCACCGGCATCGAATCGACAACATAAACATTCAGGCGAACATGATGCAAAAAGGGGATCATTTTTAAGTTAAAAAATAAATTTTTTGAGTTTAATGATAAACGTTTGTGAAAAATAAATTATGAATATTTTAAAATCTTGCACGCATTTAAATACAATTTTCAAACTTAAGCTACAGCACCGTGAAGCAAGCTACCGCCCCGAAAAGTGAGTCATCGTCTCATAAAATGTGCCACCTCTCGAGAAGTGCACAATAGTCTCATCAAGAGCCCTACCACCTCAAGAAAAGTTCCATAACTTGAAAAAGCATGCACTAGTCTAAAGAAGCATGCAACAACCCTATGAAGCATGCTAGCACCTAGAGAAGTGAGTCGTTGACTTGAAAAACATGCCAAAACACTAAAAGCCCATAATAGTCTAAAAAAATTGTGAAAATGGATTGAAAAGTCTGCAAGTATTTTAAAATAAGAAAATTTAATGTATATTGAAGAGTGTGTGGATATGCTATGCAAATGTATTGACATGCATGCAAGTGCATCGTGTGAGCGCATCCAAAAGCCCCTAAGTTGAAAGTGTGTGGGTACACCATGCAAATACACTAAAAGACATGCAAGTGCACCAAAAAGTATGCCAAGACATTGAAAGTATCAATCACATAGTGCAACTGTATTGAAAAGCATATAAGTGCATCGTACACATTGAAAGACATGCACATTAGTTAAAAAGAAATTTAAAATTCTGCATGTGTGAAACGCTTAAACACAAAAGTCTAATAATGCTACACGGGATTAAAAGCGAGCTAATCAAAATTATCATTTTAAATTAGATCACCCACATGTACCCCGACCATCGCATAGAAATCCTAACTCCAAAGTTCGAGAATGCTACACGGGGTTAAAAGTGAGCTAATTAAAATTATCTTTTCACATTAAATTTCTCGCATGTGCTCCGACAAACATAATTAACATTTGAATGCAAAAGTTTGAGAATGTTGCATAGGGGGCTAATTAAAATTATCTTTCAAATTAAATCACCCAAATGTCCTCAACCATTATATCGAATTCCTAAATCCAATGTTCAAGAATATTGCACAGGTTAAATATGAATTAAAATTTCAAGTTCAATCCTCTTTCTTAAAAAGCATAACTTAAATTAATATGTGAATATACGATCATGAAATCCACGAAGAGATTTTATTTTACATTCATATTAGACCTTCACAGCTCTCTTCGAGAAAAATTCATAAGTAAAATACAAACTTGCAAATTCAACCTTAATGTAATAATTTACAAAGCTGATATCGAACTCAATCCTTGTTGGCAAGCATACAAAGTTGGCAAGATTCAAACAGTAAATAAGATTATTCAAATTCCCAATGATGTCCATATTGAAAGTGAATCTCAATTGAAGGCGACTTGCTTTTTAAATGCCTCCAAACCCTAATCATATATATATATATATATAAAGTGACTTCAAAGTCACTTTGATGATGGCCGCATTAACAAAAAATCCCAACCAAGGGGACCACCAATTCATAAAAATATAAAGATAAATACCCTCAAATTTCAAAGTTAACCGATAAGGCTCGAATTCCAATAAAAATTCAAAATTTAATATTTAACAATACTTAAAATATTCAAGTGAAATTTATCTCATATAAAAAGTAAAATTCAACCAGCTCACAAAAATCAAATGATAGTAAAAAATATCACCAAGATTAATTCTCAAATAATCTCCCACTAGTAAGAATATGACAAGTGTCTTCTAATCAGTGTTTTGGGCCGCAAATGCTCTACAAGAAAACAATTACGATCGGTTGACTTGAATTTATTCCTTAGATAAATATACACCTTAGGTCTACAAAGTACACTTGGACTGAGCAACCTATTGTTGCTGACAAAGATCATTCAATTAAAATGGGTAGACTATATCCTCTGCCTAAGGGCATCTCCAACCGAAAATCTTATTTTCACTCCAAAATGTCATAATTCATCTCCAACCGAACTCCATTTTGCCAAGGTAACCGTTGTTTTCTTTTTTGGCGCGTTTCTTCGGAAGTTCGGTAGAAACTGAAAAATAGCGGAGATGAACAGTGTAACGCCAATACTGGCGTCCCACTGTTCACCCGCAACCAAATAGAGGAAGTTTTACCGTTCAACTAGAGCTCGCGAGCTACACCATTCAAGCGTTTGGAGTTCGGTTGGAGATGCTCTAAATAGATTAGGAACTATGACAACCTGGGATGATGGAACCATAAAATTTTGATTGGATTTATTATCATTCACTCACCATCCGATTTAAATGTGCAACGATAAATTTTCAAATCCTGCACATCTAAATAAACTACTGCTATATAATGGGTACTAAGTACCTAGCTAATGAATAGCATTAATCGAATTTATTCTTTAGTCATCTGGAGGGGTAATTAATCATAAGAGCTTGCGCTTATGGAAAACCGGAACTCGGGTCTTAAAGTTCACGCAAATAACAGTAAAATCTCTAGGAAGTATACTATCTCTAAGCGAATCTGCCTTCCAAAAATTTGACCCAGAACAAACTCTATTAAAACTCTCATAAGGCACAGACAGACCGAGACATGAATTTTTTGGATCTCACTAGAGAATGTGAGCCAAATTAAGAAAATCAAAGGCCTTGTAAAAATTCACCTTATAAATAATTATTTATTTTCTTTTCTTAATGGAACTATGAAGAAGCTCATTAGCAGCAATAACCCAATCAATAATTTTGATTTTGATGAAAACATCATGAGAGATATTTACTAATGATTGAATATTAGGAATAAGCTTATTAGCCAAAACCTTTGTGAAAATCTTTTATACATGAGAAGACTAATAGGCCTAAAATCCTTAGTGTCATAAATCTTAGGAACTCCAAAAAATTCAGCAGAAGAAATTATACCGATAGACTCTTTACTCCCCAAAGCCGTCGAAGAAAATTTTAGAGAAATCTTCTTCTAAAGAAGCCCAAAACTCTTCAAATTTTTCATAAAAAATCATCTGGACTTGTGGATTTTTTACTCTCTAAAGAGAAAATCACAATTTTAATTTAAAAGTAAAAGGCTGTACTCCACAATTCATATGCTGCTATTACTAACCCTACTCAGAAATCTTATTAGTTAATTATGAATGAGTGAACTATTAAAAAAGTAGAAGTGTATTTTCTTGCATTTAATAGCATAAAAACATGAAACTTTCAAGAAAGCAAAGTATTTAACCTCTTTGATTATTTCTGGTAAATGGTCTCTCCTTTTGCCAAGTATTTCTTGAATTGTATGACTGAGATTTTTGGAGTCTGTAAATTTAAATTGAATATTAGACATATTCTGAACGCATTAAAATATTTTAGTAAAAAGACATGCCTCATATGTGATGACTTCCTCTTCCATTGGTCATTAAATTTTGGCTTGAAATTATTGCTAGCAACATTCTCAGAGGAGTTACTTGAAAAATACTTTCCACCAGCTTGACCGTGCTTCAACTGAGATAAATTTTAAGTCAACTTTAGTGGATACCAGATGCAGGGAATTGGAAGAAAATTGTAAACATTCAATATAAGTAAAAGAAGTTGGTACTAATCCTATGCCGAAAGAAATCATACTCTGGGGATGTACAACACGGGTAAATTTAAATGCTTAAAAAGGAAAGTAGAACCAAAATGCACATGAGAGTGCATGGAAGATGTAGCTTAGAAAGAGCGCACATTCGACAAGAGCCTTAAAATATTTGCGACAGTTGAATTGCCTGTAATTATATACAGAACTAATATAAACCTAAGAAAAGAAAAAGTTTTCATGAAAAGGTTCATCCTGCTAAGCCAACTGAATAACAAACTTGCATTTTGCAAATACTGAAAGTAAGAGGTGGCTGCTAACATTTAGCACTTTGTTCTAAATGATTGTAGGTGGCGACTCCTATGATGTAATACTTTGTCCAGTATGACACAAAGTTCTTATCTTTCGGCTGATTTATTGTTCTGATACCATTAAAACTAAAAGGTATTAAAGAAGGCATATAAAAGTTCAGTGTTCTTTTGAATCTATAATATTGTGGTGGATAGATTGCTAGTTCATATTCAATATCAGATCAAATTCAGCTGGTGAAAATAAGTGTACCAGGCATATGCATATCATTGATGATAACGTCATAGTCACAAACATTGAATAACTATCATACGTGAACAAGATGACAAAGAAATATCGATAAAAAAATGTGGCTACAATTGATAAATTAGTCCACCAATACGGATAGGGTTCACATACACGACAGGACATGAATATGGAACATAACCGCTAATGAATATAAGGAGAGGTATTGGACACTACATTATTATATTATATCTTAAATTTAAAGAATATATTATAATTACAAAATTTTAAGTAAATATGAAATAACTTTATATAATAGTAAATTTATTTTGATGACTAATAAAAACAGAAATATACTTAAATTTACCAAATATCTTAAACTTAATTGAAGAAGAAATAATCACATGATAATATAAATTGATGACTTGAGTGAGAAAATTGTTTTTTTTTTGTTAAAAAAATAATAAAATTTATAAATAAATAGAGCAGAATAATAAAAATAAAACTAGTACTAAGTAAATATTAAATTATTTAAGTAATATATTTTAAAATAAAAAAATAATAGATAGCTTAACTTAAGTTATTTATGTAATATAGTTTTAAAATTAAAAATTATTTTCATAACACATCTGTCAAACATATACATCCTTTTCTTACTTTTTTAATCAGGCACATAGATGGCATGCCAGGTAAGAGCATGTGTTTGATATGATGCACTTTATTATTATGAAGTATCGATGCATCGTTATGATGCAATTGATATGAATATATTTGATATGAATGAATGCGATGCTCTGGAGTCAAATAAACCCCTAGTCCATTATCTAAAAATAGAAATTATAAATATCACCACATCCGTAGCTTTGTGAGTCTCTTGCTTCGTATATTGGAATATAAGAAGTGAAATTGTTTGTTTGGATTGCTCCTAAACCTAAGATTGCAACTACTGATACTGCACCATTTGTAGTTGTGCATATGGTATTGAATGTTGCTACGGGTACTGCAAGGTAGGCTGGCGCTGCTAATATGACTAAGGTGACAAAAATTATTAAGTTTGCTGATGAGGATGAAGATAATATTACCTTGTTTGTCCTTTGTTATCATATTTCTGATGTCAGCCACCATTAGATTTCTACCACTTATTTTTATGTTGATGTTCGGAATTATTTTTCCGAGCAGTTATCAAAGCGAACTATTCTTGAATCTTGAAGGCAATTCTTAATTTTATGAATGGTACCATAACAATTGAAGCATTTGCCAATAATCAAAATGCATTGTCCAGAATGCCATTCAACGCATTGAAGGTAATGAGATTTAGGTTTTGTTTGGTGCAGCTTTCTTACTACTTCCTAAAGCAGTTGTTTAGTAAAATAACTTATAGCTAAAAAAAATTTGTACTAAAAAGCTACTTTAAAAAACAGTAAGAAAGTTATCACAAACGAAGCCTTATTCTTCAATTTTTATGCCTAATTATTTTTAAATGCATTTTTCTAAAAACCTCCATTTTCTTGCCCGTCCGTATTATACACTTCCCAACATTTTTCACTTCATAAGCATCAATTTCCATCACATGTATCTAGATCAACAAGGTATCTATAATTAGTACATTTTATAGCAAATAAATACTTTTAAAATCCTTTCTGAAGCCAAAAAAAAAGTATAATCATTTGATCTTATGTTGACCAATACTAGGGATGTAAGTGAGCCGAGTCGGCTCGAGCTCAACTAGTTTATGGGCTTGCGAGCTGAGCTTATCAAGCTCACGAGTCGAGCTCGAGCACGAGATTGAGCCGGCTCGGCTCATGAGCTCGCGAGCCAGCTTGAATAAATATTAATATTTTAAAATAATTTTATTTTATTTATTAAATTTAAATATAAAAAAATTAATAAAAACCACATAAGTTTTATTTAAATATTAAACATTTCATATTTTTTTTCTAAAATTTGACTAAGTTTTCAAAATCTCGCTTAAGTTTTAAAAATCCCGCCTAATTTTTAAAAGTCTCGCCTAAATTTAAAAATTCTCGCCCATGGCGCGAGCTGACTCGAGCTCGTTTACAGTGAGATGAGCTCGAGTTCGAGCTTGCTTTCCAACTAAAGCCAAGCTCGATAAGGGCCTAAACTCGACCCGACTCAACTCGTTTACACCTCTAACCAATATAACAACAACAACAACAAGCCTTTATCCAACTATGTTGACCACTAGAATGAATAAATTTGATAATTCGACTGAATTGGGTTTCATACTCTTGAATAGCATGTGATCCTTGCTCCAACTTCTTTAAGCAACACATCAACTTAGCAACGTATGCTATTAGAAAATACTACTCTAATAAGAAACCTCTCAAATTATGCCCAAAATCTACTGCATCAAGTTTAAAATTGTTGCTCGATGAATCTTCTACCAATCATTAGTGCCTTCTTAAAGTTGAAATGTTATCATGTCCACTTTATGCTCTTAAAGGTGCTTAATACCTCAGTCAATTCTCAATGTCATGAAGTTATGCATAAAATTCAATTGGTTCAATCATCTTGTTGAATTTAGGGAGCTATGTTTTTAAGAATTAATCTAACATTTAGGCTAACACTACTTCGCTTGGCTGAAACTAAATGATTTCAATGCAATTAAAATGTTCTCTAAGCTGCATCAATTCAGCATGTTTCATCTATGTTGCAAAAATTTGATCCACTACTGTTGGTTTAATAGTTAGGTGACATGATAGAATTTTCTCCAAGAAATACTATCTCAAGCTAAAATTAATTTATTTCAAGTACTAGTTGTTGCTCTTAAGTTATCATCAAAGCTATGTAAGTCGAAAATTTCTTGCTCAAAGCATGTATAATCACATTAGGTTTACATATATAGTACTAAATCTGTAAATCATAATCATTCAACTATTATAGCCATCACTAATGTATGGTGGTTAATGTCTAAGTGAAAATATACTTCAATGTCTTATGATAAGTGAAAAACTCATAGTGAACACCATTGAGATAATGTTTTCTGATATTCAATGTCATAAGAAGATAATTCTTTGCATGCGCTCAGTGGCATAAGATAGCACTATATTGTCTTGCAGTATGATATAACCCAAATCTTAATGTGAGACATCATTATAAATCTAAAACCCATCCGTTCTTGAAAGAATGGTGAAAACAGGAACTAAAACTGAATAGAGGAGGAGGAGGATTCATCCTCTGAAATCTAGAAATAAATAGAAAATTAACAAGAAAACAAGGACAACCACCACCCAAATATTTTCTCCAAAATGTAGAAACCAGCCTTGAGCTAAAAAACACCTTATCTTAATTCTATTTACCAAATCAAAATTGAGGCATGGGGTCCCTATTTATACAAATTACTTGAAAGGATAGAAGGAATATGATAAAAAAAAGGGAACAAATAATCATAGAAGCTGAAACCGTAGAAGGCTAAATCGAACCATGCCGCAGGCAGAACTGTAATAGGTTCAGGCCTTGGCTAAACTGGACGCCGCAACAGGTATTGAGTTGAGAGACTGGTTCGGTCCAATCTTCGCCCTGGTGTCATTCTCTTGGGCTAGGGGAGGCTTTAGCATCAATACAACAACAACAACATCATCAAGCCTTTGTCCCACTACGTGGGGTCGGCTACATGAATCCTTTTTCGCTATTGTGTCCGGTTAAAAGTCAAATTCTCACTTAAATCTAATAAAGAAAGATCATTTCTAATATTTTCTAACCAAGTCTTTTTAGGTCTACCTCTACCTTTCTTAACATAAGTCAAATCTAATACCTCAACTTTCCTAGCCGGGTCATCGGAAGGCCTCCGTTTAACGTGACCAAATCATCAAAGGCGACTCTCTCTAATCTTATTATCCTCTGGATCTACTCCAACCTTTTCACATATATGCTCATTTCGTATCTTATCTCTAAGGGTCTATGCTCATTCCATATCCTATCTCTAAAGGTCAAGCTACTCATCCACCTAAGCATCCTCAACTCTGCCACACTGAACTTAGTATTATGCTTCTTTTTTAATGGCCAACATTCGGCACCATAAAACATTGCAGGCTTTAGCATCAATATAAGTCAATGAATCCTCATAATAGGGAGATAAATCTAAAATGTTGAAAGCAGCAAACATATGAATATCATCCATAATTCTAGTTGATACACATTATCATTGATACATTTAATAATGTGAAAATGTCAACCTGCCTTGAGTTTTAGCTTGCCATGAGTGTTTGGAGGAAACCTTTCCTTGCATAACCTTATCCAAACTAGATTCCCTAATTTGAAAGTGAGTTGTCTCTTAGATTTGTTGGCCTGTTTTGATTATTCAGCTTTTTGTTTCTAAATTTGATCATGCACTTGTTGATGGAGCTTGTGAATGTCTTGAATTTGGGTTTTAGCATCAGGACTATATGCAATCATTCCAATCAGAGGAACCAACTCTAGTGGATCTATATGATTTCATACATAAACTACCTCAAAGAGGCTTCCGCTGGTGGACTAGTTTCGAAATTTGTTGTAAACAAACTCGACTTGGGCTAAAATTTAATCTGATTTTTGTTTGACCATCAGTTTGTAGAAAAACGGCGGAGCTCAATTGGAGCTTAATGCCAAGCTTGATTATTTTTGGAATACCATGAAGTTGAACTATCCCAGAGAAGTAAATATTGGCAATATAAGATCAAAGTCTTCTTATAAAATACAAATTTGACCATCTTCGAAAATTGGTCAACTACAACCATGACAAAATCTTTTTACCTTTTGTGTGGGTAGTAGATCCACTGCGAAGCCGAAACTAACACAACCCTAGGTGAATCTAAGACTAGTAAAGGCAAATTTAACGTGGTGCTCTGTTGTCTATTCTTTACTATTTGGCAAGTTCAACATCTTTTAGTGAATCTCTCCATATCTCTATTAAGTAGTGGTCAGTAAAAATTTCTTGAATAATTATTAAGGTTTTATCATGACCGAAGTGTCCTGCAAACCCTCCATCATGGCTTTCATATAAGATAACCACGTGAAAAGAGCAATGAGGAATGTATAGTCGGTTGCCTCATAAGGGGTAGCCATGCTTAATGTGAAAAAGTTTTTATGTTTAATGTTGTCACAATTTCCATATCCTATGGAAATCCAGATCCTGGGCATACAATCTTGAATTGCTTTGAACCCCATAGTTTTTATTTGAAGGGAATTGAGTAGGTTGAGGCAGCGGCTTAGGGCATCCGCCACTCGATTGTATCTACCCAACTTATATCGTAGGGTATAATGGAAGAAAGAAAAATATTCCATCCATTTGGCATGTTTTCCCTTTAGTTTACTTTGATTATGAAGATGTTTAAAGGCTTCATGATCCGAAAATAGGGTGAATTCTTGTGCTAGAAAATAAAGACTACAATGTTGTAAAGCTTGGAAGAGAGCATAAAACTCTTTAGTAGAATACCTTTGACAAGACTCGTTTAATTTCTAATTGAAATATGCAATTGAGTGACCTCCCTTGCCTAGCACTGCCCAATGCCCATATTAGAGGCGTCACCATCAACTTCAAAAACTGAGGTAAAATCTGAAAGGTCGAGACAAGGTCGAGACGTACAGTCCCTATTTACCATGGTTGAGGCTAAAATACACCTTGTCTTCTATTCACCACCCCAAAATTGAGGCCTATAGTCACTATTTATTCAAACTTCTTGAAAGCACAAAAAAATAGAACAAGAAAAATAAAAGACACTAATAATCAGGATAGTTGGACCCGCATAAGGCTTAACCGAACAATGCAATAGGCAAAACAACAACAAGTTCAACCTTGGCTAAATCAGATGTTGCAGCAAAAGCTGAGCTGAGAGACTAGTTCGATCCAATCTTAGCCCTGACGTTAGGAATTAACTTTAATTATTAAACTTCAGCAAATCTTTGCTCACAGGCAACATACCATACATACTTTAACAAATCTTCTCTAATAGCAAGCTAAGCCAAAAAAATCTATAGAACTCTATGAAACTACTTGGCCTCAGTCAATCCATCACTATTTTGACCTTGGCTCAATAGAAATTCCAACATGGATTTGGGGGGGGGGGGGGGGGGGGGGGGGGGGGGATGTGCGCCCCCTAAAAAAAAATCGCCTATGAAGTCCACCATCTCTCTCTCTCTCTCTCTATTATTGTTGTATACTTTTTCTTCAACATCAACAGTTCAATTATTATTCATGTGACTTTTTTCACTTCTAATATGAGGCTTTTTTCTCTTATAATTTATTTTTTTATCATATATTTTAAAGCTAATATTTTTTATTATTTTTTAATTTCTTTACATATGTAATTTCATGCAATTTAAATATAATAAAAATTCACATGTTAATTTTTTTAATTCGATAAAAATATCATATAATTTTATGTTAAATATCAGACGCCGCCGATTGGGTTTGAAACTCCAACATCTTTTTCATCATATCCCGTAGATCGGCCACTTGTCCTTCCATGGAGGACATTCTTTCTTCTACGGTTTCCTTGATTTGATTTATCTCTCCTTCAATCCTCTCCTCCAAAGCATCCACCTTCTTAGCCGCCATCTCCTACGGCTTGCAATTTAGGAGAAGATCTCAAGATTTGGAAACAAATTTCAGCGATTTTCTCCCTTTCCGGTACAATTTCAGCCGCTGAAATTAATCAAAAAACAGCCCACGATTTGTCCCAAGACTTGCTCTGATACCAATTTGATACTAATCACTTTGGCAACAAATCTCAAGAACAACCGCTGTCCACAGCAGGAAAACAGCCCAAAACTGAGGGAAAACAGAGAAAAACTGCAGCAAGCACGGATAAAATACTTGTATTTTACTAATAGATGCAAGGAAAATAGCAAAGATACAAGGATCCTCTATTCGAGAGGAGGATCGCACTCTCCCAATCTCTAGAATACGATCTAGATCCCAAATCAACAAGAAGAACAAGAGAAATTTCAAAACAAAATCACATAACCCTAAACCACCCCATTACTCCCTACTTAATGCATACAATTCAAAATAGATACAAAAGGACCTAATTGCCCTCACTTCCCCTCATTTTGGCTCCAAGAAACAACTTGAATTTCAAGTGGACCCCACCTCTAGCCTTCCTGCGGCTTCCGCCTCATATTCCGCCCGCCTCTTTCTTCGGTAAAAGCGAACCGGCCCGCTGGATTGGGCCGGCTGGACCGGTCCAGGGAGGACCGGTCTAACAGATTCTTAACAAAATGAACTCCGAACATTGAGATAAGTCTCATTACAATGATGATGATGATGACGACAAGTAGAAAATCTTATCGTATAGTTCTAATAATTAAAAAACAATGCTAAAAAACATAAATTTATTTAAAAAAAAAACAAAGGAGTTAAGAAGATCATAGTAAATGGAAAATGCAAATTTAATACATGTTCAAGCTTAAAGTATTTGATCATATTTAATGAAATGACTAAACATAAGTTTCAAAGACCAAAAATATAAATAGTAATAAGGGAATCTAAATAAATGAACTAAGGCCTAACAAAAAATTTTGTAATAAAGGTTTAAATCTAATGAGATGCATAAGTAAAAAATGATCTCAAATTGAAAATGAAGAGTTTAGTTCTTAATTTACTAGTAGTAACCCTTGCCAATTGACTCTTAAGCATTTGGGCTAATAGTCTCCATCTATGTATAGGGCATATCTCAGGCCCTAGTGTTCCATCCATGTGTCCATCAGAGAAAATGGGAGCAAGCATGTTCTTCCCAAACAACTCCTCTCAGTTATAAGTAACATTTCTCAATTAACATTATCTAATAATAAAGTTGTATTGCTACACATTTGAATCAACACCTGTCCTCAAATTTGCGGAGTATGGAAATGATTATGAAATTAAGAATTGGAATATGAAACAGAATTCATGCAGCAACAATCAATAAAAGGAAAATATATACCTTCTTGGGGTTGAAAGATTGGGTCTAGGATGACCTTTCTCATTTAAAATACTTAACTTTCAGTTTTACTTAACATCAGTCTAATGATAAAACATCAAAGCATGAATAAGAAGAATCACTTCAGTAAGGGTTTAAGAAGGCGTGATTAGAACTTTAATAGCTGATTTTGACTCCCCACTCTTTCCACCTCACTCCCCCAGAGGAGAAATTTCACTTGTCACTCGCAGGAAACAGCCAAGAGCGTAAAAATATTGCACATATGGATTTGAAAAGCAATAAAAAGGATGTTTTTTTTTTCTTCAGAAATGTGCATTTTTGGGGGGATTACTAGATAACAGTGAAGATACTATGAACTAAAAAATGATGTTTTCTCTAGTTATTACCTGAGGCCACTGCCGTTCGTTGGATTTATTATCCTGAAGTGGACTTGGCAAGATTGGTTTTTGTAATGTCTGGTTGGCTATCTGAGTTTCCAGACCTGTCGAACTACTTAAACTCTGCCCAACATGTGTGTTGTCATTTCCCAAGAATCCAGGATTGGAATTACCAGAGTTTATCAGTGGTAACCGAGAATTTGGAGGAAAGATAGGGTTTTGCGAGCATAGCAATCCATTTGGTGAAAATCCCATCATCTGGTTCATATTCTGACCCATAGGCGGCCTGCCTAAAAGTCCTGCTTGTTGTAAAGACATGAAGTTTGGGCTTTGGAGAGCACCAAGAAGATTAAGTTGCTGCCCATTGAATTGGGGCATAATGCCCTGTTGTAAAAGCGCGCCCATAAAATTATTTTGCAGCCCCTGCATCAGCTGATGCTGAGCAAGCAAAGTGCCCAAAACAGCGTTCTGGTTGTTAAAGCCTCTCATCGCTGGCATCAAAATCTGAGGATTATTGAAGCCGAATTGGTTGGGCAGGGCAGCGCTTGAGGATATCTGGAACTGTGAACAATTCAAATGAATCATCCAAGTAAAACCCTACAGTTGGAGAGGCAGAAGGAAATTAAAAAACACAGAATGGAGTACCTGATTGGGAGATGGATCGTTTCCTCCTTGCACCTGATTTTGGTTTGGAAAGGGAGGAAGGAAGGGAAGCATCGTTCTTTTTTATTTTTCAATTCTGAAAAAGGAAAAACATTTTAGGTTAGCAAAGTGCAGGTGAAGTAAGCAAAGGAGGCAGAGCGGGAGGAAGCGATGCAGGATTTAGGCCGGATTTGAAGCGAACTAAATCCAGCCAAACGGCCAAAACTGCAAAACCAAATCTCAGGGAGCCGCGGTTGGCGGGAAATTCCCTCTTTTCATGGTAAATCCCGGATTTACAAAATGTTCGCCAGATTTACAGTATTTGGCCGAAGAAGCGCGCGAAAGGGAGAAAGTTACCTTCACAGCAAGCGAGCTTCCGTTGTTTCTTCCGATACAGCAGGCGTCGAAGGAGCAAAGAGGAACAGCAACGAAGAAGAACTCGTGCAAAACTCTCCACTCATGCGAAGGCCGAAGACCCAACGAAATAGAGAAGGAAAAAGCAAAACCTAGACTCCTATAACTTAATTAATATAATTTAAAATATTAATAAATAAGTGAAAGTAATTAAAAATATTTAAATAATTAATTTAGTCATAATAAAATTATTAGTTAAATAATTAGTTATTATATTAACTAAGTTATCCAACAATAACTTAAGAGGAGCTTAGGTTTTGCTTTTCCCCTCTCTATTTCGTTCGGCTTCATCCTTCACATGAGTGAACTGTTTTTCATGTGTTCTTCTTCGTGGTTGTTCAACTTGGCCCTTCAATGATGTTCCCTTCCAGTTGGATCGGAAGTTAACAACATTTTTTTATCGGAAGCAACAAGAGAGCTCACTTGCTATGAAGGTAACTTTCTCGCTTTTCGCGTGCTTCTTTGGCCAAATCTCATAAAATCGCATAACCAAAGGATTTAGTAAATACAGGATTTAACAAGAAAAGAGGTAATGACTTTGATTTAACATGATGTTTGGTTTTGCATTTTTTGTCGTTTGGCTGGATTTAGATCAAATCCGCTTCAAATCCGGCCTAAGTCCTATTTCAAAACAGTCCCTTAATCTCCTTGCTCCCTCTCTGCCTCCTTTGCTTCCTTCACATCATGTACTTTGCTAACTTAAAATGGTTTTCCTTTTTCACAATTGAAAAATCAAAAAGAATGATGCTTCCCTTCTTTCCTCCCTTTCCAAACCAAAATCAGGTGCAAGGAAGCAACAATCCATCTCCCAATCACGTATCTCCAATCAGTGATGTCTATTTTCCTTCTATATCTCCATATGAGAAATTATTTTGTGTAGACACTGTACCAGAAGAACCGTCTGAATTTGTTTAGTGAATAGTAAAAGAGTTGTGTTATTCACATGGACAAATCAGACTGTCTGGTATCCACACATAATAAAAAATACAACAAAGTAGGGTTTTACTAGGATGACTCTTTTGAATTGTTCATTTTTCTTCCCGATATCCTCAAGCGCCACCCTACCCAACTAGTATGACTTCAATAATCCTCAAATTTTGATGCCAGGAATGGGAGGCTTTAACAACCATAACATGCTTTTTGGCACTTTGCTTGCTCAGCATTATTTGATACAGGGAGCTGCAAAATAATTTTATGGGCGCGTGTTCTTAGTAATTGCATGGGAAGCAGCTTAATTTTCTTGGCGCTCTCCAAAGCCCAAACTTCATGTCTTTACAATAAACAAGACTTTAAGGTCGATCACCTATGGGTCAGAATATGAACCAGATGATGGGATTTTCACCAAATGGATTTCTATGTTCACAAAACCCTATCTTTTCTCCCAATTCTCGGTTACCACTGATAAGCTCTGGTTGTTCCAATCTTGGATTCTTGGGAAATGACAACACATAGGTTGGGCAGAGTTTAAGTAGTTCGACAGGTATGGAAACTAGCATCGACAAAAAAATTATTCTGAGCGGATGCTGAATGTTGTTCGGGGACTAACCTGATTGTGCCATGTCATCCCTTTGCTCGTTACCGCGGCTAGGTACTGGTAAGTATCGCTTGGTACTACGGCTCTGTACCACTGACGTAGTTGCATCTGATTCATCTCTAGACGTAGAGCTACGTCCGGGCGTCCGTGAAGAATAATCTCTCCATTGAGTATGGGTGGTCTCTAAACAATGGATTAACACGGTAGTGAACACATTGCCCTTGCTATAATAGCACGGCTATGGGTGGAAAGGAGAAAATCAATAACTAAAATGGGATGAGAGGGCAGAAATATATATAGCAGAGTAGTATGTTTCTATTCCTTTGAGTGAAGTAATATATTTATAATAATTAATAGAGCAAATATAATGAATATACATCAAAATATATGCTTTAAAAACTAGCATTAATAATATATGAATGAATAATTAACAAAATGTAATAAATCAAGTCAAACTATAAAATATATAAAATTAATATATACATATATATGATAAATAAAATGAAAATGCCATCTATTTAATAATTTTTAAATGTTAACTTGAATACAAAATGAATTTTACCTAACTCTTTTCATACCTCTCCAAATCAAGCATGCCTCAATCCAATGGTTCAAAATACCACGAAAGATTGCATTTAATATCAGCCGTTTGATCGAGGGCATCAATTGGTTGTTTTGACAATTTATCTTATGTTTTATGTTAGTGGAATGGTTGGTTCAAGTGGCCGGTTCATATTCACGCCTCCAACTCCCTAATATTCACGAGAAAAGGATATCTCTAAGGAGAAATTATCGTAATTGTGAATATAAGCTTGCTGAAATTATTGTAATTGTGAATATGGTTGGGCTCAAATTGGATCGATTTTAGTTTCAATGGAATCATCTTATTTAGTCATTCAATTTGATTATAAGTTTGTTGAAATTGGAGTTAGCATGGTCCCAGTTTTAATTTCGGAAGATCCCAACTTAAATATGTCACAAGATTCAAGCTTGATCAATGCGATTTTTTGGTGATGTAACATAATTGTGAATAAAAGCATTTCTTACAATCAAACAAGTACTAAAGAATTGCCATTTTCAGTGGAAAAGCATCCTTAGATCATCACTATAAAGATGAATATCCATTGGATTTTGATGTTCGGAGCTACATAGAGTAGGTGGATTGAGCTAATTTATTTGATGAAGAAATAGGGGTGTCAATTTTTGACATGACCCGAAACACGACCCGAACCCGACCTGGAAAAACCCGGTTTAGGATCAACCCGGACCCAAAACAGGTCGGGTTCGGGTTCAACAAATCAACCCGTTTTAAAAATCGGGTCGGCTTCGGGTTGACCCAGCAACCCGAAAATGACCCGAAATTGACACGAAAACTCCTATTTGACCGGGAAACCAGAGATTGATCCGTTTTGACCCGATTTTGACCCAAAAAATAGATGATTGACCCTATTTTGGACCCGAAAACTAGCAATTTTAGGTCAATTTCGGGTCATTCATGTCGGGTCGGGTTCTGGTCCGGAAACTTGACCCATTTTTAAAAACGGGTTGGGTTCGGACAGTTTCGAGTTCGACCCGAACCCGACCCTTTGATCCGAATTGACACCCCTATGAAGAAATGATTTTTCAAGCAAAATATAAGAGGTCAGTCCTCACTGTCTCTTTTACACATCAGTTCTTATCTATCATATTCCTTAAATTTTAAAGATTTAGATTTTATTGTGGATAACTTCTTTACTATTTTTTAAAATATTTTTTTAGTACAAAAATTTCTAGCTCAAAAAGTTTTTTACTAAAAAACTAATTCAAAAAATAACCAAAAAATTATCCCAAATAAATCCTTAGAATCTATGTGATATGGCTATAATATTTTATAATATTTTATAAAATTGATTATGAAGTTACTACGACAAATAACTAACTACTGAAGTTGCAAAGAATATTTTTCCACCGATAATAAAAAAAATTCATCACAAATTTTTTGAAAAGTAGTAAGAAATCAAGAATTAATAGTCAAATGAAATTATAATAATTATTTGAAAGCAAAACAACTAGAATGTTATTCCAAACAGGCCCTTAATGATAAAATTGCTAGCAAATCTAATTCAAGAAATACTCAAGCAAACTAAATTCAATTTTCCATTTATTGAATGACTACTGAATCTAATCAATCATCACACACTGAATCAGGTATCGGACAGTTTCGGGTTCGACCCGAACCCGACCCGTTGACCCGAATTGACACCCCTATGAAGAAATGATTTTTCAAGCAAAATATAAGAGGTTAGTCCTCACTGTCTCTTTTACACATCAGTTCTTATCTATCATATTCCTTAAATTTTAAAGATTTAGATTTCATTGTGGATAACTTCTTTACTATTTTTTAAAATATTTTTTTAGTACAAAAATTTCTAGCTCAAAAAGTTTTTTACTAAAAAACTAATTCAAAAAATAACAGAAAAATTATCCCAAACAAATCCTTAGAATCTATGTGATACGGCTATAATATTTTGTAATATTTTATAAAATTGATTATGAAGTTACTACGACAAATAACTAACTACTGAAGTTGCAAAGAATATTTTTCCACCGATAATAAAAAAAATTCATCACAAATTTTTTGAAAAGTAGTAAGAAATCAAGAATTAATAGTCAAATGAAATTATAATAATTATTTGAAAGCAAAACAACTAGAATGTTATTCCAAACAGGCCCTTAATGATAAAATTGCTAGCAAATCTAATTCAAGAAATACTCAAGCAAACTAAATTCAATTTTCCATTTATTGAATGACTACTGAATCTAATCAATCATCACACACTGAATCAGGTAATTGAAAAGCAAGGGCTAATCTATATAGGAATAATGCAAGCTCCATATCTTACCCATTATTTTTGTTTTTTTAACAAGCACTTTTTCTATTTCTTTCTCATGCTCAAGATTCTTAAACCAAACCAATCTCACATACTTCAAAACCAACATCTGCTTCGTTTTCAGCAATGCTGCCATGGATTTCACATTTACTAAATAAACCCGACAAAGCTATTGCAAAAGATAAGCTCTCAAAGTAAGCTTATATATAGGGGTGTCAATATTTGATATGACCCGAAAATCTGATCCGAACCAGACACGGAATTTTTGAGTTCGGGTCGACCCGAACCGAATCGGGTTGGGTTCACATTAGGAATTTTGACCAGTTTGTCAAATCGGGTCGGATTTGGGTTGATCTGGAAACCCAAAATCAACCTGTTTTGACATGTTAGGCCATCTTGTCGTGCCATGTCGCGGTCAGAGACCTGTCAGACCATCACATATTGTCAGGGCGTCATTGTGTCCGCCAGTTGCAATGTCGCATCGTCGTCGCGTCCATCATCCCAGCACTACCCTCGCACGCCCGCTACGCCCGTCACTTCCCTTCACCGGCCTGCCGTCAGGGCATCACCGTGTTGATTTTTTTTTTTCATTTTTTTTGTCAAACAAACTGTCGAAGAAATGTCGCTACCCTAATCAAACAAACTGTCGAAGAAACGTCGCTACCCTACGCCAGCTTGCTGTTCTTCTTCTAGTTCCTTCGCCGGCATGTCATGACTGTTCACCGGCCTACCCTCGCACGCCCGCTTCAGCCTGCCATTCGTGCTTCTTCTTCAAGTGGACCAATTCCCTCCATTTCGTGTTGGGTTCACCCAAAAGCAGGTCTGGTTCAGGTCCGAAAAATCGACCCGTTTGTAAAAAATTAGTCGGATTCAGGTTGACCCGAATAGTGCCGGATCAATTCCGGGTCGACCCGAACCCAACCCGTGACCCGAAATTGACACCCCTGCTTATATATTCTCTCAACAGAATCCTCAGAACTACTTATGCTTGGGCAACTCACTGCTTCCTCTCAGCTTTCACCAATGGTATGATGGTTTTGCAAGTATAACAAAAGAAACAAATATGAAAATGAAAGGGTGAATAAAAAAATAGATCTAGCAAAATATATGTAAACAAAATGCTTTTCTTTGATCACTTCACAGTAAGAAGCTTAATAACAGAAGCGTATGGAGGTTACAGATTCATCAAGCTTTCTCAGCCAACGGGTTCGAAAGCTATCTTACAGAGCAACCATCGAGTCCGGTCTCACCCTCCGACCAAAAACTATGGAGATTAATAGATCAAAACCTTGTCTCTGCTCTATTTTCCACAATATCTCCCTCGGTCTTACCTTACATCCTTCATCTTAAAAACTCTCACAACATCTGGAACATATTGGAACTTCGCCTGCAACCTTCCAATCGTTCTCGTGTTCTCCAGCTAAAGAACGAGCTACACAATGTTCAGATGCGTGATCAAACCATTCCTCAATATCTTGCACAAATCAAATCTCTGGTGGACAACATTTCTGCAGCCGGATCACACATAGAAACAGAGGATGTCATTCTATACACATTGAAGGGCTTACCATCCTCCTAAAACCCATTCAAAGCATCAATCCGAATCTCGCCTCACACGATTTCTCTGGAATCCCTATATTCGCTTCTATGCAGTGAGGAAGTTAACCTTCAGTCCGAACTACAGCAAGATACGACATCAACAGGTGATGTTCAAGCTCTATACTCGTCCAAAGGACGAGCGAAACCATCAACCCCTCGTAGTACCAGGGGCCGTGGACCTCCTCCCAGCTCCACCGCAACCATGTATAGAGCTCCGTATCCGAAAGACCAAACTCAGCAGCAAACGAACCGTTCCTCCCCGAGACCAATTTGCCAGATTTGTGGAAAATCTGGTCATTCTGCCTTATCGTGCTGGCATAGATACAACTCTAACTACAGCTCCCCATCGGTCTCCAATACCAGAGCTTACTTCACTTCATCCCAGAACACACCCAGCAACGATTGGATACTCGATTCTGGGGCCTCTGCCCACCTCACACCCGATGTTCTACACATCCCGCAACCAACATCTTACCAGGGCTCCGACTCCGTCTCTACAGCGAGTGGATCATCACTTCCCATTCACCACAGTGGCTCGAGTATCCTTCCTCTCCCAGAAACCAATCATAAGCTAAAACTCACTCGCCTTCTTCACGTTCCTTCAATATCACACAACTTATTATCTATATCCAAACTCGTCACTGACAATCAATGATCTGTATCCTTCGATCCTGGTGGATTCGTCATCAAGGACCTACGGGACAACACCATTCTTCACCGTGGCCATAGTCAAGACGGAATCTACCCTCTCAAAGCCCTCCACACTACAACATCTTCAGGTACACCAACTTCAGCTTCAATCTAGCATGCTCGCCTCGGTCATGCTCATCCTCGTGCAATGGCCGCATTATCTACTCTTCTCCCCGAATTAAAGACATGCTCATTTTCTTTTGTCTGCACTTCTTGTAATGTGGCCAAGAGCCACCTTCTTTCTTTTCCAAAACAAGCAAAAGATGTATCTACTCCGTTCAGTTTAATACACTCATATGTTTGGGGTCCTTCCCCTGTATCCTCTCTAACTGGTTATCGCTACTACTCTGTGTTCATCGATGATGCTACCCGCTACTGCTGGGTTTACTTAATGCACACTAAAAATGAAACTTATCTAAAATTTAAACAATTTCTTGCAATGGTCACAACTCAATTCAAAGCCACCATCCAAACCTTTCGCTCAGACGCCGGTGGTGAATACACAAGTCATGAATTCAAAAATCTCCTCCAAGCCCATGGCATTCAGCATCAGTTCAGTTGCCCGAACACTCCCCAGCAGAATGGTGTCTCCGAAAGGAAACATCATCACCTTCTCGAAACCACATGCACTCTACTACATGCCGCCAATCTACCATTTCGTTTCTGGGCAGAAGCCCTCCAAACCTCTAACTACCTAATAAACCGACTACCCACGTCTGCATTAAACTCTCAGATTCCATTCATCTTGCTCCACGGCCAACCCCCTCAATACAACCACCTCAAATCGTTTGGCTGCCTATGCTTCCCATGGCTACAACCTCAATCACCTCACAAACTCGCTCCTAGATCCACACCTTGTATCTTTCTAGGCTACTCTCCACATCACAAAGGATATAAATGCTACAACACTCAAACCCACAAACTCCATATTTCCCGCCATGTACGTTTCTATGAACATCTACAATCATACAACGAACCTCTCACAACTTCTTCTCTCACACACTCTAACACATACATACCTCCAATGCTCCTAACTCCTAGCTCTATTCATCCGACACCCAACTCCATCATTCCTCCATCAACCAACTCCATCTCAGCTACTACTAAACCTCTTCCCACCACTCAACCCATCAGTACATCTCCTCCTGATATCCAAACCTTACCTACCAACACTACAATTCCCACACATTCTATGGCTACCCGATCCAAAACAGGTCACTCTAGACCAAAGAAAGTATATGATCTACTTGCTGTTGCTGACTCTATGTCCCCTCCCACATCCTACAATGCGGCCTCCAAACATCCCTCCTGGCAAGCAGCCGTGTCAGAAGAAATTGAAGCTCTGCTCAAACAGAGGACCTGGTCCCTCACTCCGCCTCCGCCTCAGGCTCCAGTTCTTGGCTGCCGTTGGACCTACAAGATTAAAACCAATCCCAATAGGACCATCGACAGATACAAAGCGAGACTCGTCGCTCAAGGCTTCACACAGCAATACGGAGTAAATTACAAAGACACGTTCAGCCCCGTTGCCAAAATGCCCACAATCCGCCTTCTCCTCATTATCGCCATTCATTATCAATTGCCACAGCTACAATTCGATGTAGCCAATGTGTTTCTTCACGGCGACCTTCATGAGGAAGTGTATATGAAACAACCACAAGGCTTTGTAGACCGGGATCATCCAAATCACGTATGCCGCCTACACAAGGCTCTCTACGGCCTAAAACAGGCTCCCCGGCAGTGGTTTTGAAAGCTCACTGAGTTTCTTCTTCACTTCGGATTTCAATTCAGTGTCGGGCAGACCCCTTGCTACTTGTCTACAACAAAGCCACAACTCAGCTCTACCTACTCATCTATGTAGATGATCTTCTTCTCACGGGCAACGATTGATCCACCATCAATTCGCTCCTACAACAATTACAAGCCAATTTCGATCTAAAGCAGCTCGGTCAAGCCAGTTTGTTTCTCGACATTCAAATCTCATACACTGCTACTGGCGCATTCCTCCATCAATCGCATTATGCTCGCGATATACTCATCGCCTCCGGTCTCCAGGACAGCAAACCAGCTAGCACAGCTATCTCCCCCTCTGGCACCAGAAATGCCCCTCTTCTCACACCGTATGACAATCCAACCCAATTCAGGCAGCTAGCTGGCTCTCTACACTATCTCACCGTAACTAGACCTGATCTATCGTTTGCTGTCAATACAATCTGCCAAAGCATGCACAACCCGACCATCCACAACTATACGCGGCTTAAACGGCTTCTCCGCTATGTCAAAGGCACTCAACACCTCGGTCTACCCATCACCAGAGGTTCTCTCGAGCTCACTATATATTGTGACGCCGACTGGGCAACGCACGCTACTGACAGAAAATCCATCACCGGATTTTGCACCTTCCTCGGCAACAACATCCTTTCATGGAGTGTGAAGAAACAAACTACGGTAGCAAAATCCTCCACTGAAGCCGAATATAGGGCTCTTGCCTCTGCCCTCTCGGACATCAATTGGCTGCGCCGCCTCCTTCTAGATTTCCAGATACCTCTCGACAAACCGACTACCATTTTCTGCGACAACGCTTCCGCATTGTCCCTTGCTCACAACCCCGTGTTCCACGCACGGACCAAACACATAGAAATCGATCACCATTTCCTCAGTGATCACATACAGAAGGAGACAATCACAGCAATTCATCTCAACTCTGAAGATCAAATTGCTGACATTCTGACGAAGCCGCTCTCGACGACTCGCTTCATCACTCCAAGGAACAAACTAACCATCAGTGCCTTAGATCGTTAGTTTGAGGGGGATGTACAGATATAATTAGTAATGGTATTGGCCACATGGGCAACACCATATACTCTCTCTGCGCCACTTCTCTGACCCTTAACGGTCTCTGACACTGTAGCTTTATGAGCTCTGTTTCGGTTCTTATATACCGCAAGCTCTCTAATAGAAACCATGGGTTTTTCTCTAATTCTACTGTTCATCTTCTTCCTAACCATGCTCTTGCAGGAAACTCTTCAATTATGGCTTGGTCATTTTACCAAGTTATTGAGAATATAGAAGTATGCAGTACCGTAAAAAGGGTGGTCTCCCAATTTCAAATGTGGACAGGAATATTCAGCAGAAAACACAATCAACACATATGAAACTACTAAGAAATTAAATAATGACGTGATTACAGAAATGATATACTTTCTCTAATAAGCAGCTCAGTAACAAACAGCAAAGATGGACGCCACAAACTCGAAGTTTAGCAGTATCGACAGCAAAACATCTAAAGGCAAGCATTGAAGCAGAAAGCAATAAAGCCTTCGATAGATAGTTAAAAAAGGGACGATTCAACCACTGAAAATGCTTAAGTGTGCTTTAGAAACAGTAGCGATATCCTTACCTTCTTCAAAAGCTTCTCCGCATCCTCCTTAGACAAGGGGAGTTGAGAAGAAGGAACGGGTTCGCAACTCCGCTGAGCCAGGGATATAACGGAGAGATTGGGGATAAGGATCCGATGTTCCGTGCTCTCATTCCCCAGTACCTTTTCGCCGAAATTGCTTTCGAGTTCGGCCGGAAAGGGGTCTCTGGCGCCGAAGTCACCGAGAAGATCAGGGGCCATGGATCGGATGGGAGAATGGCGACTGCTCCATCTCGTTCGCTTAAAGAAGAAGACGACGGACGATAGAGACGGCGTGTAGAAGGAAGAGAAGGACGTGGCAACGAGTGTGTTTCTAGCACTGGAGCAGGTGCAGATAAGGGAAGGATGAAGAGAAAGGGAAGCGGATGCCATAGGAGTGATGGATTGGTTCAAGCTCAATGTTTGCTGATCTTATCCATGTATATGGGACAACACTTTCATTAAAATTTTTTTTTTTGGGGAAATTTTTGGGCAGAGCCCATTCCATTATAAAATGAGGTAGTTACATGTAAAAGAAAACAGCGAAGAAGAACCTATACCAATATAGACCAAAGGATCAAAACCAGGGAATAAAACAAAACTTTCCATAAATACTATAAAAAGAAACTGAGAAAGAGAAAGAAACAACCAACATAACCGAAGGCAGTGGGATCAAAGAGAGAACCCACGGGATCAGGAATTGCCGCTCTCTCTATCTGGTTGCAAAATGAACTGTCCAAAACATCTGCCCTCCAAAGGAGAAAGTGGCAATTCTGTCATCCTAGCCCATCAAACCGGAACCCAAAAAACTGCAGAAGCAAACTGCAGTAAAATCCAACAGAACACAGCAGGAGAAACAAGAAAGCTCTCGAAATATCGAGCAGTAAAGCATCTCAAAGTAGCTCCATAAGCTCTTCCCTCGATTTCCATCTCAGAATCTTGCCAAAACAGCAGCTTTTATTTTGTGTACTAAGGTGGTAGAGGAGGCCACATTAGTACCAAAATTTCTTTCATTTCTTTCTCTCCATAAATGATAAACCGCACAGCATATAATCAGAAAAAATAAATCCTTCTCCTTTTTAAAGTTTTCATCAATAAACTCAAATATTTGAAGGATGGATGGTCTTAATAGCAAATTTCCAATATTTTTAAATAAAGCCTTAAGCACAGCGAAAGAGTAGTCACACTCAAAGAAAAGGTGACTAACCGTCTCCACACCAGAGTGACATAAAGAGCAATTCTGCTTCACAGTCATACCCCTAGATATCAGAATATTAGTGGTTTTAAGCCACCAGAGAGGGCCATCCAGCAAAAGGAAGAAAATCTAATGACATAATGCTTATGCCACACGAATTGCCACCAATTAACCTTGATGAGGTTATTATACAGAAAATCCCTATAATCTCTTTGCTTACAATTCTTGCCAGTACCCCAAAAAAGAGTATTATGAGAATCCAACAGCACAGGAAATTCCAAGAAAACCTGGTGTACATCTACAGGTAACGAATCAGGTAAAATCCAACCAGATTCATTAAGAATAACCTTTATACTTTCATTCACAGGGAAAGAGGCAAGGATAGGCCGAACTTCCTCAATTTCTTCTAGACGTTTGTCCCTAAACCAATGATCCCAATAAAGAGCAAACTTAGAGCGCACAGAAACATTAAAATGAAAGTTTTCTTTGGCAATACAAGCATCTTTACAAATACTTTTTCAGAACTTAGAGGCCTTAGTTCCAGGCTCCTTCCAAGGGGAAATATAAACATTAAATAACCAGATGGGAAGAGGACTGGAAGAGTTGTAATTCCTGATAATAAGAGAGCAATTGAACCCAAATTGAAGAGAATGAAGGGAGGGTAAGCCTATGCCCCCCATTGTTTTGGGCTTACAAGTATTTTTCCAAGAGATTAAATGCATTTTCTTGCAATTAGAGTCCCTAAAATATAGGAATTTGGCACAAACCTTATCTATCTGTTTAAGAATAGTTTTCGGTATAATGCTCCCCCTAATCCAGTAAGCAATAGTATTCCATATCGTGTATCTTAAAAATTGCAATCTCCCTGCAAACGATAAAGCCTTAGCCTTCCAGCCTGAGAGCTTCTTAATAACACCTTCCAAAAGCTGAGAGAACCAAGCCAGTTTTGGGTTGTAGGGGGAGATGGGAACTCCCAGGAAGTTCATAAAGGAGGAAGGAGCATTGATATTAAGAGAAGAGAAAATACCCTCAGCATTAGCACAGTTAGGAGGTAGAATGATAGAGCTCTTATGATAATTCACCTTAAGACCCGAAGCATAAGAGAAACTGTGAAGTAGACGGTTAAGAGTCTCACAATTACTAGAATCAGCCTTCCCAAAGACAATCAGATAATCGGCATACAGTAGGTGGAAGAGTTTGTAATCTCCAATAGTGAGAGTTTCAAACCTGTTATCAGAGAGATTACAGTCTAGAAGACACGATAAAGCATCCATCACAATACTAAAAAGGTATGGACTCAGAGGACAGCCTTGACGAAGTCCAGAAGTAGAAGGGAAGAAACCATCAAGGGTCCCATCAATACACAAGGAGAACCACACATCCTCAATACAAGCTTCAATCCACCTAACGAAAGGAGCAGGGAAACCTTTTTGCAGCATCCTAGCCAAAAGGAATTCTCTAGAGACACTATCAAAAGCTTTTTTGATGTCAAGCTTCACACACATAAGCATAAACTTGGAGAATTTCCTATGAAATTGAAGAATTTCATTTACAAGTAAAACATTATCAGTGGAAATTCTATTACGAATGAAACAGCTTAATTTTCCTTTATAATGAAAGGCATAATGAATTTCATTCTACTAGCAAGAACTTTGGCAATAATTTTGTAGATAGCATTACAAAGAGCAATAGGAGGAAACTCAAAAATATCCTCAGCATGACTAGATTTAGGTATGAGAGTGATAGCAGCAGCTTTAGCCGAGCGCGGAATATAAGGATTATTGTAAAAGTACTTAACAGCAAAGCAAACCGTAGGACCACAAACCATCCAAGTGGACTTAAAGAATTCAAAGTTGTAACCATCAGGCCCTGGAGTAGAATTTGAAGCTCCCGAGAATACCGCATATTTTATCTCCTTGTCAGTGAAAGGAGCAATAAGATTTTCAATATACTCAGGGGGAATAGTATTACCAGTGGGGAACATGTTGATGTTGAAATCAAGATTCCGGGGAGAGTTGAAGAGCTTTTGGAAATGAGATATAGCTTCCTTAATAGCATCGGACCAAGAAGAATTAGAATTAGACATGGCCAGAGTAATAGCAGTTTTTTTGTAACTCCTCCTTATACGAATCCTAGCATAAAGGTATTTGAGATCATCCTCACCCTGAGCTAACCACTTAGCTTTAGCTCTCTGCTTAACCCAGGAAAACCACAAAGAGGTGGTAGCTTCAAGTTCCTGATTTATGCTTTTCAGATCTTTAGAGGTTTGTACTAAGTCATCTCCAGCTTGCAATCGAAAAAGACAAGCAGCTTGCTTGTCTTGAATCTTCTTTATATCTTCAGCCATAGTGTTTGAATTAGCCCAACTTTTCCCTTTCACTGCCCTTTTCAAAAGTTTAAGCTTGGTACAGAGGTCTACTAAAGGGTTACCTTTAGTTTTAACAGCAAAAACCTCAAACATAAGAAACCAGAATTGTTCATTCTTAAGCCAAAAATTCTTAAACAAAAACCTGTGATGAGTGGAAGGACTAATTCCAGCTTTAAGAATAACCGGACAGTGATCCGAGACATCAGAATTTTTTACCACATAATAGGAATCTGGAAAGGAAGTGAGCCAATGTTCATTAACCAACATCCTATCTAACTTGATATGAATAGGACTCTCAGTCCTTTGATTATACCAGGTGTAAGAGTGACCAGTGGATGCCAAATCATTCAAATTAGATTCAAAGATGAAGCTGTTAAAGTCATGAAGCTGATGTTGAAGAAGTACATTCCCACCTAACTTTTCCGAGGGAAATCTGCAGCAATTAAAATCTCCCATAACAATCCAGGGAATACCTGCTACCGGAGAAATGCTTTTTAACTCTTCCCAAAGAGTCCTTCTACCCTCCTGCATATTAGAGGCATAGATAACCGAGAGAAGAAAACGGGGGCTAGAACCAAAAGCTACCATACCAGCAATCATTTGGGAGGAGCAAAAGGAAGGATTAAAAGAGAGCCTATCCTGACTCCATTTTATCCAGATTCTGCCGGGGTTAGCACAATGAAAATTATTGCAACTTGATTCAACATCGTAAACCAAGTGGCTATTGTAAAAGCCTCCATCCGAGAGACTAGCAAGCTGTATCTTATTTTCCAAGATACAATTCATATCTAAATTAAGATATTTGACTAACATTTTGCAGTATGAAACCTTATTAGAGGCAGAAAATCCTCTAATATTCCAAGCAGCTATGGTTGGACATATCATTTATGTCTAGAAGTGGAAGCAGGAGGCTTTTTTGAACCCTGCCCTCTAGTACTCTTGGGTTGAGGAGATATCTTTTTCTTCTCTTTGGAATTTGTAGGTGGGTCTGAAAAAGATGAGCTTTCGATTTTAGTACCAGAGAAAGCAGAATCCTTTGCTCCCTGTAGAGTCAAAAATTTATTGCTAGTCTGTATGTTGGGTGGAATATAGGAAGGGATAACCGGAATATCTGTCTCTCCCAGTCCTTCCTCCGTAGGAGAGTTGAGATTGGGAATATTTAAATTTCTAGATTCAGAGGCTATAGTGGGTTCTGGTGCTATATTATGTATCTTACTGGAAAGGGTATTTTCATCCTGCTTAGGAGAGGATGTTTGATCGGCAATTGCAACAACAGGACCAGCAGTAGGCGGAACTATAGGGGGAACAGTGTTAGGGAAATCAACTTGAGAGGGCACCATGGCAAGCACTGAAGTGGAAGCAGCTTGTATATTAGTGATGGGATTTAAAATTTTGCTAACAGGTTTAAAAGCTGGTGTGTTCCTCCTAGCCTGAGAGCCAGGACGGTTTTGAGATTTATTGCGGGGGTTACAAGAGGAACTACGCCCTCTGTTTTGGGTAGGAGGATTGGTTTCTTTATGTTGATTTGAAGGGCATTGGGCTGAGGAGTGAGCTAGGGAGGAACATGTGCTACATGGAGTAGGTTTCCACTCATATTGGATTCGAAGATTGATAACTTCCCCTTCAATAGAAACCCCCACAGAATCAGGAAAAGGAGAGGTAATGGAAACTTGTATACAAATCCTTGCATAAGTTAATCTGGTCTTAGCAGTTGTTAAAGTATCAACAGCAATCGGAATGCCTATTTTAGAGGCAATTTTGGATATCCCTTCTGAATTCCAACAGACTAAAGGCAGATCGTGCACCCTAACCCAGATAGGAACCGATGTGAAATTTTCTCTTGTCGGATGGAAATTTTTGGTCCACTTTTGAAAAAGAAATGGTTTTCCATGGAAAAACCAAGCTCCTTTTGACCACACCATATCATAATCTTCTAGTAAAGAAAATCTAAAGAGAAAGAACCCATCTGATAGAGCAACAAGCTGAAAAGTACCTTTGAGCTTCCAAATACGCATGGCAGTTTCTTTAAGCGCTTCATAATAAAGCCTCTTACCGATCGAGTAGCCAACAAGACAGAGACTCCATTCGGCCGCAGCTACTTCTGTAAAATCTTTGTTAAAAGGAATGATCTCCTCTGGGGTTTCAATGAGGGACACAGGTATATGGGGGGAGGAAGGAGCTGGCTCAGCTATGATATTAGACCAGAGATGATCTAATACCCGACGAGGAGGAGATTTTTGGGTAGCAGAGGAAGACGAAGAGTTTACCAGAGGGGGAAAAAGGCTAGGATCTAACTGACCCAGCGGATCCATGATGGCCACCGGCGGAAGGCCGGTGGCGGCCAGGTAAAGGAAGGAGGAGCAAAGTCGCAGAAAGAAGAGAGCGGCTAGGGCAAGCAGACGCAAAAAACTCCACACTTCCATTAAAATGAAACCAATTTTTTTTTTTTTTAGGCTAATTAAGTCAGACTCATACATCACATATATAAAACTCGAATACAAGATCTCTTAGTTAAAAGTTTAAGCTCTCATCCAACTAATAAAGATAAGCTTATAAAAACAGCTTCTCATTGTCACATTTTTCTTAATGATGTTTTATGTGTTGTGAGAACTTTATGGATAGAAAAAAAAAGGCAAAACAAATAAATGTTTACTGTCTTGTATCCTATAAAATTTTCGCGCACTAACCCAAAAAAAAAAAAATTTGAGAGTAATTTATAAGAGACAGATTTTCTTAAGGGATTCTTTAGTCGGTGGAAAAGTGAATATAAAGTATTTATTAAGCTGTATTTATCATTTTTTGGTATTGGTTGGCTGAAAAAATAAATTCAAAGAAAATTATAATAAATGCAGTGTATTTATCCTAGTTCAATTTTGAGGTAAAGCATTCTCTCCTAATTTTGAAGGAGAATGCTTTACACCTTTTGCTCCTTTACTTGAGCACCATCATTGCCGCCATTTGTCATTGTCACCCACCGATCCAGCCGGCCGTTGTCATCGCTGCATCCCATCGTTGGCCATGGATTGTTGATTATCGCCGCCCTCCATGGCCAGCCACCGACCGCTGTCGACCATAGCCGGCAGCTGCTGCCGCTGACGCCCTCCTCTCACCCACTGTCGTCTGCAACTTGCCGGGGCCATATAGGACTTTAATCTACATTCATTACTTAATTCCAACAAAAAAATATTATTCATCTGCATTTACTTTACATTCATCCAAATAACTCAAAAGTATTCTTTTTACACACATTCCTTTTACATTACATTCATTTTATATTGCATTTCTTTTTCAACAAACCAAATACTCCCTAAATAAAAATATTGAAAGCGAATATGATTGTAGATTATAAATGATATTATTTCACATAATTGTTGGAGCATATATAAATGATAGCCATGAAATATGAATGATGTATTCTATGATAAAAGTTGAAATTGTCTTGAAGCGTTATAGTTTTCTTCAAAATATTAGTTGTGATATGTTTTTTTTTTTTTTTTAAGAAATAAAATTAGAGACTAAGAAGTCTAGTATAAATATTTGTGTTAACATTGGGAATTAGAGTTGGTGCCAATAGTATGCTTAGCCTTCTTATTCCAATGTTGTATTGTAGACAACATTGGGATTAGAAATTTGCAGGCATCAAAGTTAGTATTAACATCATACACTAATCTTGAAAGCAATGGCGTGTGTTGATGTGTTAGAGATGGCAAGCGATGAAGTTGACATACATTAGCACTTGTGCCAACAACATGCATCGACCTTGTGGGTGTGGTGCGTGACAATATTTTTAGTAATAATGGGCAACAAAGTTGAAGGCGTCTACATTGATATTGATAGTGTGTATTGGTCTTGCAAGAAATGATGTGTGTTGATGCTATTAATAAGTGCATGTGATAAAGTTAATGGGCATTAATAGTCTTATCAATGGCATGCATCAATATTATAAGTAATCTCATGTGTCAACATTGTTGACAATTGTGGCAATAAAGTCATTATTAGAAGGTAGTAAGGTGAAATGCAAATGGTCAATAGTTGTCAGAAAATTGTGGTCAGGCTACAGAGATTTGAAGATGATAATCAGGCCAATGTGATCAAATGATGATAATTGAAAGAAAATATGATTGCAGATTAAAAATGATATTATTTCTCATAACTGGAGGATCACACATAAGTGATAAACATGAAATATGGAGGATGTATTCTATGATAGAAGTTGAAATTTTCTTGAAGCATTTGATTTTTTTTCAAAATATTAATTTAGATATGTTTGGTCATTTTTATTTAAGAAAAATTTTGAAACTAAAAAGTATAAATTTTTTTGTTAACATTGGGAATGGGAGTATGTATCAATAGTATGCATTAGCCTTCTTGATAATGGTGTATACTAGTGTTGTAGACAATGGTGGGATAAGAAGTCAGCAAGCATCAAAGTTAGTATTAATAGCATGTATTAACCTTATAAACAATGGCGTGCACTAATGCCTTAAGAGATGGCAATCTATGAAGTCAACATACATTAGCACTTGTGCTAATAACATGCATGGACCTTGTATGTGTGGTGTGTGTCAATGTTTTTTAGTAACAACACACAACAATGTCAAAGGAGTCTACTTTGATATTGATAGTGTGTATTGGTCTTGCTAGAAATGATATGTGTTGATGTTATTAATATGAGCAGGCAATAAAGTCAATGGACATTAACAATCTTATCAAAGTCATGCATCAATATTACAAGTAATGTAATGTCTCAACGTTGTTGACAATTGTGACTATGAAATTGCGATTAGATTGCAGTAAGGTGAGGCAGACAGTAGATAGTGGTCAGAGAATTGTGGTCGCACTACATAGGTTTAATTTGTGGATTATGGTCAGGCAAATTTGTTCAAATGATGATGATTGAGCACACTATTTGCTTTGATCATAAGCATTCAATATTTAGAAATCATTTGATCATTCAATTAATACCATTAGTTTTTCAATTAAACTTCAAGTGCTTAGCCTAGGCTCATTTAAGCTCATATAAGAACACTATATGTGTCGTTGAGACATTCAATGTGGCTATAATTTTGATGAAAAGGGGTTTTACATGATTATGAAATTCATTTAAAAATTTGTTAATTCAAACATTACATTGTGATTCATGCTTAATCAAGCAAAAGTTTTTTTATGAATTATTTAGAATTATGCATTTTGCTTTCGAAAAGTTTCAAATAATTATACGCAAGTTACAGGATTCATGGTTTATAGAAAATTATTTCTCTAAAATTATAAGTTTCATTCTCATAATTTAAGGTTTATTGCCCATAATTTAAGAAAATCATTCACAATTTCTTAGGGCCAATCATATTAGATTTTGTTGTAGATTATTATTTATTAGCTAAATAAATTGCTATTTTAAAAGGTTCTTACTTAGATTATTAAAACCAAATTTTATATTAATATAAATATCTTGCTCATTAAAGTAATAATCTTAACTCCCATTCATAATATGGGATATCATGCAAATCTCTTTTTTTTCTCTTGGAGAGAAGTGATTAATTTGAGCCTATTTAGATACCTTTTTTGCTTGCTTAGTTTCCTGCAAAAAATTTTGATTGAGCTTAGAAAATGCTCATTTTGCATGTAAAATTATTTATATAATAACTGTCTTCATAGGCCAATCTCTTAATGACTCTACTCTGAACTCTGTTCAGCACACATCGTCATTCTCACAATGCTTTTTTTCAACAAATACTGACCAAAACACGCGCCATCTTATAATATGTTCTCCAATAAACTCCATCCAATAGATTGCCACACGTTCACCTATGAATCTTGTATGAAAGATCATGATGCCTTATGTTCTTTTTTGTCAGATCAATGGAGATGTTACAAGTAGTTAAAAACTCCATCCTCCTTCGGCCATCAAATAGATCGCTTGATGACCCCTATCTTTTGCACAAGGCATTGGACCTTTTGATTCTTGAGTTCACATTTAAAACCTTAGTTCAAACCAAGGTTCAAATCTCGGTTTGAATCGGGTTCAAACAAAGTCCAATGCGTTTAAATTTGATCTTGTTCAGACAAATTTCAAATAAGGGGAGCAATTAGTGAATATAAGATGTTTTTTTTTTTTTTTATTGTAGGTAACTTTGCTTAAAGTGAACTTTTAGGCATATTACTCGAAGAAAATAAATTATTAGCTTATTTATTTAATCACGTGCACCATGAAGCATATAAACTCCAAAATTTCTTTTAATTTAATAATGATTTTATTACTACATGTTTGTCTTCAATTTTTATTTTTTTGAAAACATATATTCGTTTGTTATGTTTTATAATTATATTGCTTTAATTTTTGTTTATTTGCTTTCCATTAAACACCAAGAGTGTGACACACGTGCACTCAGACAAACATCACACATATATGATTTCTTATTAGACATTACGTCATATATGTTCAATCCAAATTTATTCATGGGTGATACCTGAATCTTACATATAAGACTGACTACGAAAAATAGAGAGCTAGAATGCGAGAGAGCCAAAGAATAAGAGAGAATTTTTTGCAATTTATTACTCAAAAATAGAGATGTAGCGTAGGCTTGCCTTTTGGGAGAGAGATATTATTACGTGCGGAGTCCGGACATAGACAACTGTTCGGATTTGTGATTGTGAATAGTAAAAGCACAATTATTGTTCATCATTAAGCTTTTATTGTTCAATCATGTATTTTTACAGTTCACAGTCACAAAATTGAACGGTTCTATGCGTCCAGACTTCGCACGTAATAATCTCTCGCCTTTTGGCCCCATATTTATAGGTATGAGTAGATTCCAGCCTATACTAAAAAATCATATTAAAAAGATAAATACATGAATAACATAATAAAATCTTACCATATAAAAAATATGTTAATTATATTAGATATGCATTAAAGTTTTTATATATAAAATGAGCTCATATATAATAATCACTGTTTGGTTTAGTCCAATCTAATTGACTCCCTTTAGCCAACTTGTTTGACACTAACTAAGGATGAGAGATTTCAGGGATACAATATGTTTCTAAAAATCTAAACTAAAGTTTTGCTAATATGTTTCACTTTTATGTTGAAAAGTAATTAAGATAATTGTCATTAAAATGTATAGCAATATTAAATGAGATCTTAGAAAGCCTCAGTAATTACTAATGTGTATAAAACTATATAATTACTATATAATTTTGAGTAATTGAGTTTGTACTAATCAACTTATGGGTAATTGAGTAATGTACAAATTTAATAGTGTATTAGTTCCACAGTCCTTGCGATAAGGTACATGAAATTAAATAATTTTACAGTATTGAATATATTTATGAGGTCAAGAATAATAAAGTTTCATATGTCCATTAGGTATATTTAAACTTTGATTTTGAAAATAAAAAAATAAATAAATAATTTTCCAATATATAATATAATATTATTATATTACTGATTAAATTTATATTTCAATTTCTTAAAATTCATAACTATATAAATCTCATTAACGTTAATTTAAACTAGTTATAATTAGTATTATCTAATGTTTCAAGTAATTCGTAGAAGTCCAAGCATCAAATCGTAGAAGTCCAAGCATCATTTGATGCACAGATAAGTTCATAAATGAACCAAAAAGTCAATCTAAATTAGGGGTGCAATCGAGTTAAGCTAACTCGTTAGTCAGCTCAAGCGTGACTCATTAACGAGCTCGTGAGTCGAGTTTATGGAGTTTTGAGCTCGTTGGATTATCGAGCTCGAATTGGTCCTCAGGATGCTTGGCTCGATTAATCGTTGAGCTCAAGTGCAAAATCATAACTGTGAAACTGCGAAAGGCAAAGCAGAAGATGGAATCGCGATGCGGGAGGCGGAATCAGACTACGGGCTTGGATGCGGAGGATAAGCTCAAACCCCAAAATTGCCCCGTTTGACGAGCTCATTTTCAATTACACAAGCCTAGTTTGAGCTCGACTCGAGTTCGAGGTCGAAATTGATTTGCTCGACTCATTTGCACCCCTAAAGTAAATAATATCCTTCAAATCGGTCGTAATACACTGCCTTCAAAACTTTCTTTTTTGGAAATAAAACTCTCTTTTTAATGAATAACAATATTATCTCTCTCTTATCCAAAAATAAAACAATTAAAAAAAAAAAAAGATGACCACAGAGCGCTATCCACGTAATTTTAAATTATTAGTTGTATTATCTAGAATACATAGTCTTCTGTACCTAAAGCCTCCACCACTTCACATGAAAACACAATTATTGAGTTTTTTTGGGGATTTACATACATACATACATGCCACTTTATAATACTAATATTCAATATTTAACACCATAAACTTAAATATTTCATATATATCACTCAATTACAAAAATAACATCATAATTACCACTCCGTCTCCCCCAAGCCCACTCCGTCTGCAACAAGCCCTCACTCCCGCTAAGATCTGCTCCTCTGGTGAGGTTTTGACGATGAACTCCTCGCCAATGTCAAATTCTCATTTATGGGTGAAGAGAGATACAACAGGATCCGATGAAAAAGCTCTTCATTTCGTTCGTATCGTTTCAAAGCTTCCAAATGAAAAAGAAGTCATTCATGGAGCATTGGACAAATGGACAACTTGGGAGACAGAATTTTCGGTTGTTGCAGCTGCGAGGGTTCTGGAAATTCTTTGAAGGAGAAACCAATGGTTAAGAATCATTCAGGTGAGCAAGTGGTTGCTAAGCAAAGGCCAAGTTCTCACTATGGGAACATACGATAGTTCTTTTGAAAGGGATGGAAGGTTGAAGGAGGCAGAAGAATTGTTTAGGATGATTCTGCAGAGGCACACGAGATTGGTCTTGAAGTGGCTGTTGCAGACAGTGAGGCTGGGGGAGACGGAGTGGTAATTATGATGTTATTTTTGTATGTGAGTGGTATATATGAAATATTTAAGTTTAGAGTGTTAAATATGTAATATTAGTATTATAAAGTGGCATGTATGTAAATCCCTCCAAAAAAAATCTCGAATGTAACGCCTCTATTTTTTTTTTTCCTTTGAAATTCAATAAATTTGCTCAAACTTTATCTGATAGAATAAATATATAAAGCAAAATATTAATTTCAAATAATTTACTTTCTTATAAGCAACTAAATAAGCTCCGTGGACTTTAGAAATTACAAATTAAATTAAAATCTGTCATATTTAGTATTGCATATATTTTTTCTATAATTAATAAATACTTTTCTTGAGAATTTGAATAAATTATGATAGTTTTTACGTGTTAAAATAAAGAGGAATTTGGATATAAATATTTAAGTTTTAGAATTTATATATCTAATATATAAATATTTATATTTATATAATATTTTGGTGTCTAAATGGTAAAAAAGTATATATGAAAATTAAAAAAGCCGTCTTTTATTTTATATAATTTAATATTAATGATCGTTTTTTTTATATTAATGATAGTTTGTCCATCTTTTATAATTAGAATATTACATAATTAAATATAAATATTTTAATATTATTTATATAAAAATAGAAAATTCAGTAATTTGTAAATCTCCTAAATAAAATTGGGGAAACAGAGTGGGGGCACGTGCACCACACATCAGATGAAGTTTTTTTTTTTTAATACTTTTCGTTAAAAACTTTAAATATTTCACGGTCATTATTTTAGTTGCACGTGGACAATGTCTCCATGTGGCAACGTTAAATGCTGCCACTTGGCCGTATTAACCGACTTAATAATGCTTTGAGTCGTCCAAAGAACCGCCCCGCGCCGGAGTCTAGAGCAAGGCTGGCAAACATCCATCTTTTCGCCTAAAATAACGAAAGTGCCCCTTCCAGTCCTTTCTAATATCGCCGCCTGAATATTTTCACTACTTAAATTAAACAATTATTTAGGATTTTTGGGTTCAAAATTTGCTATGTGATGTACTGATGGTAGTGTAAATTTATTTTAATAGGCTCAAATGTCTAAATTTTTTTTTTTAGTTGGCTCAAAAAAGTATGCTGTATAAAATAAGATATAACAAAAATAATATGTTTTATAATATTTAAATTTATTTGAAAAAATGTTAAATAATTATTTTTATTTTGACTTGAAATAAAATTATTATACCAGAAAGCTCACAAATGATGGTGGCCGTAGTCAATGACGGAGAACAATTAATGGTAGTCGTTGATGGTCAGCGGTAACAACAAAGAATTTATGTTCTTGGGTCAAAGCTTGTTTAGCTATTTGTTTAGCTCAAACAATTACAGTATAGAATAAGATATAATATAAAAAGTAGTATATTTCTAAGTATATTTCAGAATATTTAATATTATTTGAATGAATGTAAAATATCAAAAATAATAAAGAAATGTAAGAGGAAATCACACCACCAATGGCGCCTGAAGTGCATGAGAAACAGGCATGGAGGCAAATTTTTAGAATAAAAACGTGGAGGAGATAGGCTTGACTGAAAGGAGAGCCGCTAGTTGTCACACCCCAAATAAAAATTGAAAGGATTATCTAGTTCATTATTTTAATCATCTATGAGAGATGTATAAATTATTAATATAAACCAATATATACAACAAAAATATTTAAATGTCATCAAATTTATATTTACAATAGCAAATGTGATCACTAATAATAATTAATCTATCAATAGCTTATGACTAAAGAATAAAAGAAAATCAAGAATAAAATCAAAAGAAGAACTTGAAGATCTCAAAGAAATTTTTAAAAAAGGAGCATACTGTTAAATAAAATTAGTAATTAGAGTGTAATTTGGCGGAGGCCGATCACAACTTTACAGCTGATCATATATAAGTATTAGTGCCCTTCTAAAAGAAGTTATGCACAACATATGAGGGTTCTTTTAGCTATTTAAAGCGTATTAAAAGCCTTAAAAAAAATAAATGCCAAAATTCCCTTCAAAAGGAATCAAGTAATAGGCATAAAGGCCTAAATTTATTTATACAATTTAATTATCAAATTTAATTGATTAAAATAATTTTTAATCAATCAAATTTATTTTAGTTAAAAAGAAATAAAATTTAATTGAAAAATTTTCTGATTTTTATTTGTTATTTGAATTTTTTTTATGAATTGATAAAATTTTACTTTTTTTAACTTAATTATTAGTTAATTAATAATGAATTATCATTAAACTTCATTAACAAATTTTATTTAAATTTGAATAATTAATCTCTGAATTTTATTGAAATTTTTATGTATTTTTGAATTATATTTAATTAAATATAAAATAAATTATTTAATTAATAAATTAAAATTGAGTTTTTTTAAATTTATTTAAATTGAATTAATTATTCTCTTATTTTGTTTTATTTTTATTTAAATATACTTATATTTTTAATTTATTTTATCTTTAATGAATTTAATTAATTAATATTTAATTAAATTAATTAAAATACTTATTAAAGTTTAATTAAATTAATTATTTTTGAAAAAATAAACTCTGTTTAGTAATTTCATAAAAGATTTGTATGCATGCAATAAAGCCAAGGTTTATTAACGGCGAATCTTCAAAATATAAATTAAATACTAACCTTTGGCCTTATAAATTAAATAATTATTAAAATAAGGCTTAAAATAACTCCATGAAAATTACTGGATGTCATAAATATGCCCTAATTCATCCCAGAAAAATTTATGCTCAATAAAGGATTTTAAGAAAATAATATAACTAAAATTACTCTCTAAATATTTAGTATTTTGCCCTGATTTTATTTTTAAATGAAAGGGGGTTTAATTATGAAGAAAATGATATATTACATTTAATTTTTTGTTAAGTAATTAATTTACTATGATTTTTTGAATGTTTTGTGATTAAAACAGATTTTAATTGATTAACTTTATGTCAAATCAGTTGAATGATTGATTATGGGTCTTTTCTTTTCTTTTTTGGGCCATTTAATCCATTTAAGGCCAGCTCACACATATAGACTCGAAACTTAGACCTCTTAGGTGGAAGCCTAAGCGCACAACCAATAGGGCAAGGAGAGTTGTGTATTATGGATCATTATTGCACAGCGGTGCTTTAATTACCAATGATTGCGTCTCGAGAATCATTGATAGTTAATGCAAACGCGACAGCTGTAGGCCTTTTTAATGATGTGCTTTCCACTTAGCCACGCCAGCAGTGGTCACACCCCATTCGATCGAGCATGGTACGAGATGAATGGCCAGGGTTGTCTTAGACAAAAGACAGTGGCAGTTCTCATGCACAGTTTGAAAAACAAGGCGGAATAATAATATCTAAATCGTTGATCATGAGATCAACAATTCTAATTTTGTATAATTCATGCATAGGTTAGTTAAAACCCTAATGATGAAGAAAGCTTTGTTCTTAAAAAATAAGGAACCAAATCTTACGAAATTTTAAACAAAGCTAGTTAATCATTGAATGAACGATGGGGAACAATTTTCATAGTCTAAAATGCACTATTTTAAAAGCTATTTAAATCTAATCATTATGGACTAGGGTTTGATGTTTACATTAATCCAATGAGTCTCAGAGGTTGACCTTAGGTTTGTTTTGTTCCCTAGGACTTCTTTCACAATCCACTTTAAGAAATTGACGGTTGAAAAGGCTTGGATTGCAAGATTTAAGTCTTGGACAAACCTTGAGCTAGGTTGGTCATAAACTCACTGTCGGTAGCGTGCAACCGGTGGATTTTGGCTTGGGAAGTGTGAGGGAGATCCTTAAGAACCAGAACGATAAGAGAGCTCGGGCTTGGAGGTTGAGAGTAATGAGAGAGTATGCAAAACTTGAAACAATGTTTATTATGCTTTTGGCTCAATTCAATTGAATGGCTATGATTAATTTGGAAGCATTCCTTTATGTTTTACAGATGTTTAGGTAGTTATGAGGGCAGGCCAAAGGACTATACCAATGGACAATGATGTGGAAAGTTACTTTTGTCCTTACAAGCATATGGAGTGATTTGATTTGCTTTAGGATAATTCAATGCTTAAGAGCTAGTTTAGGAAATTATCAAGAGTTTCTAAAAGAATTTTTTAATTTCCATGAGGATTTGATTTGGAGGAAAAAGATTGCATGGGCCAAATTGACCATTTTAGCTCATTTAAGCTTTTTTGACCATTTGAACAGTCAACTTGGTTAAGGGCTGATGAGGCGGCAGATGGAACTACCATGGATTTAGAGCCATATAAATGGATTTTGCATGAATGAGCATGTGTGAGTATGGATTTGATCCAATTTCAATGACTTGACTTGGTCAAATCCACTAGAATTTGACTCAATAATGGCTTAGATTTGTTTATGCCATTGAATGGAGTGGTTATGAGGGTTTGATGAAGTTTGGAAAACTTGATTGGATTGAAGGTATTGAGTTGGCCCATATGGGTCAAGTTTGACCAAAACCAGGTTCAGTTGACCAAGTCAACTATTGACTGAGCTAAAGTGACCAATCATGAGCTTTTGATTAGGAGAGGTAATTAGGGAAGTTTGGTGAAGATCAGAAGCCATTTGGAGTTTGATTGGTGTGTAGGTTGGGTTGATGATCAGTTGAGCTAATTTGTGTTAACTCATTTGAGTCAGACGAGTCAATTGGTGGTTAAAGGGTTTATTGATGGATGATCTACCACCTAGAGCTCCTAATGAATGGATTTGAATCACGACTTGAGGTCAAAAAGGCTAATGCACTATACGAGATAGTGCACTAGACTACCTGGCTACATTGCAAAGAAGTAGCTATTCAGGTGGTTGAGGTTAATATAGATTGGATGATTGAATGTTGATTAAGTATATGATTGATTGCATATCATTGATTAAAGATTGGATGATTGAGGAATGATTGATTGGTTAATTATAAGGCTTGCTGGAAATGCAGGATGAATATATGATTGATGATTGATTGGTTCTTGGGGATTAAATATGTGATTGGGCATTTGTAGGTTATGGATTTGATTAATTGATTACATGCTATATGATTGAAGATTGATGTAGATTGAATTGCTTACTGGAAGATTGATGGGTTGCATGTGGTAAATGTAAATAATTTTATATTATATGTGCTAATTTTTTAGTAAAAATATATTATTTTAGTTGTACTTATGCAAAAAAATAAAGAAAATGAAAAAAAAATTTCAAGTATTGGTATTACGCCACGACATTGGACACAATACCGCCACGACACTATCATTGATACCACCGAAGCATCAAAAGTGGACATGGCGATGCCTAGTCTCTGTCTAAACAGCATCGCAGCACCGGCGGAGTCAACACCATAAAGCCCAATCTCTATCTGTACAACACTGCAGTGTCAAAAGTCAGTGTCACCAAGCCAAGGAAGTGTAACGTGGATGTCGTAGTGCTCAATCATTAGCAACATCGCATCACTATAGTTGTAACCATTTTAAGACATGTTCTGCAAGTGAGGTGACACGTCGATTCATTAAATAATGGGTTCATGTTAGCGAGCATTGCATCAGAGTAAACCCTTCATCGTTGTAGCGTTAGTTTATTTTATAGGCGTCATGGTGTACGTGTCTCGAGTGCCGCGGTGCTAGAATCCATTTTTTTTCTATGAATAACGCATTTGTAATGCTTGTATGAGAGTTCATTCACTCAATAAAAGTCAGACTTCAGATTGTTAGAGCATCTCTCTGAAATTTTCTTAAGAGTAACAACTAAGGAAATTCTGGGAACACTAGATCCACTTCATTAGAGTGTTTGGTCAGTGTTTGTGGAAGAAGTTATGTAAGTTCAAGGAGGAGTGTAGAGGAGATTATCAAACCATCTAGTGATATCTTTTCTTCTATACTTCATTTCTTTTATGCAATTAATGGAAATGTGTTTGCTTCATTTGTTTTTTATGTCTGATTAAATTCTCTAATTTTGAATTGATGATATAAATTAAATATGGAGTACTAATTATTTTTCTTAATCTTTAAAGTGATGATATGATATTTTCAATATATTAGATCTTCACTTAATGCACATAATATCCATATGTATAGTTAATATCAGATGTAATATGGAGCCTAGAAGTAGGTACCACAACAGGGGCGGAACCGGCTTTAATTTTGAGGGGGGGGGAGGGGGGCCTCTGTACCACAAAGTATGTTAGATTGGTATAATGCAAACATAGGCATAATGTTTATTATTAATCAACTTTATAGAAATGAATTGTCATAAGGAGGTAATTAACAATGCATGCCTTACTTACTCTTCTAAGATTTTCATATGGTGATAGACTATAGGAATTTAGAGCGAAATTGAGAGTGAAATGAGTTAGTTTCTTTCTTTGTCTCTTCACACTTAAAATAACGGTTGATGATGCATATGTTCTGAATAACATCACATTAAAAAAATATTAAGAAACATATTAATTTACATTTCATCAATCCAAAATATTTTATTCATGTAAGTGTATCCATTATTTTGATATTGATTTTTACAAAAGTGATTGAATCTCCACCAACACTTATTTTTATTGAGTAGAATAATTATTATAATTGTAGTAGACAATACTAGTGTTTACAAGTAAATATTCTTCCTCGTGGGATCAATATTATACTCTATCGTTATATTACTTGATTCGACACGTATACTTATGTACATTAAGTGTGGTTTCTATAATTTTTATATCAAAGAAAAATATTGTTTAGGGATAGATAGAGTTCTAAATTATATTCATAATTCTTTGGGTTAGTCCACTGCCCTAGTTAGCAGGCTAATGTGATTGACTGATTGAATAGATGATTATCAAATGAAGATTTGACTATATACTAGAAGGTGGTAGATTAGACGATTGCAAGAAATGTTAAGTGAATGTTGAAAGCTGGATAACTATCAATCACTAGATCAATAATTAGGGGTCTGGATAGGTCCTAATGGCCTCATACAAAAAATAAGGTTAACAATAATGACACTTGTTTCCTTCAATCATCTCCATGACATGTGTTTCTTATATGGTCATGTTGGGTATATTTGTAGCAATGTTAAATTGAATTTGGATATGATTGCTAATTTTTATGATCGCATTGTTACATAATAAAAGTTGGTTTATATATATTGTTTTCAATTTGAAGTATTCCAATATAGAAAATTTCACAATGTTTAAATAATAAATATCTTATTTTAAAATAGTAAATTATATTGTTGTTATTAATTGCATTTCAATATTATAATGCACATCATACCAAACAACACCAAGGTATTCAAAATAAAATGTTTTTTACTTTACTCTGCATATACGTCACCAAACATGAAAAATAATTCTCCTATATTTACTTTGCAGATAACCAAATAGCCTCAAAGTATACTAAATACACTGCATTTACTTTACACTGAATTCCTTTTTTAGGCAACCAAACAACCCATAAGTAAATTTGCCTTACATGCAATACTATGCATATGGATGCATTTTTTTCAATACAAAGTTTATTTATGTGAATAATTATTTAGGCAAGAACTTTTAAAGTTAAGTATGTTATGTAAGTTTGGGTGTTACCAAATATATATATATATAAGGAGTATTAATGGCCTACAACTTGTTATACATGCTCTGATCAAGTAAAAAAATTGAATTTAGAATAAATTTGCCCTACAAGTGTAGTTATATAAGTATAAATAAAAACTTTATATATGCATAAGTACGGACATATTTGAGTATGAGTATGTGCAAAGCAACTATTCTGGTTAGGTATAATAAATGACCCAAACTTTGCGAAATGATTTAATAATTACAAATCATAAATAACATGTGTTTTCTACTACACATGATGAGGATGCTCCTTATTATAATATAAATCATCAGATATGAGATTTATAAAAATTTTATGTGATGTAGCAAGGCGATGAGGTAGAAAAGTAATTAGCAGCAAAGATGCCCAAGATCTATGAGAGTAAATTGGATAAGTTTGATCGTGATTCAATTCAAGCATGACTAGTTGACAAGCTCGCTAGTTAGGCTTATTTTACTACAAGCGTAACATCGAGCTTATATATATATATATATAAACTTTGCATTGTTCGGCTTGTCAGGCCTCTCAATTAAATCCAACAATCCCATAATTGCCAATATGGAAAATAAATTCATGCTCACTCTTGATTCCTTGATGAAATCAAGCACTTGAACTATATGTTTCCTCATTTCAAATAATCACATTTCACTTCGGACTCTTAATGAGTTATGAAGGTGACAGTTGGTGATTGGTGGCCAGGTAAGCGTTGATGTAGATTGGCATTTAGCCAATTACGATGATGATAAGAAGGATTAAAAAGATATTTATCTCTATTGTACAAGACAACTTTTTTGTTAGATGTAATTATTTTTTAGGGAATAGCTTTATAGTCATGATTGTTCGTATTTATGAGTTCTAATTCCCTTATCACATTAACCTATTCCTTCTTTATCGGATCTTGTAGACTATCACATTGTATATAACACATCACCATAGTTTTTTTACTGTAAATTTTGACAATGGGGCACCGACAAAGTGATGGGGACACTTCTGTGATTCTAGTCATGCAAGTGCACTAATAAAGTGAATAAGAATAGTGTCAATCCCATGGGATACGAATGTCTCTAGTACTACCTACTCAAGCCAAAAAAATTGTACTACTAAGCAATATGAAGGTGAGGTTCTACTGCTACAAAAATTGCTAAAAAGATGAAGATAACCAGAACAAAATATATTTTGGACTCATGGTAATGAACTAAGTTATGTTTTTTATAAACTCATATAACTAGTTGTAAATCAAACTTTATCCTTAGATCACTATTGAACTTATAAGAGTGTGAAGAAAGGTTTTCACCTCACAATGATTATCTCCATAGTCCCTATAATCTTATTCATCCTATGTCTAGGCATGAAAGTTTTCTATTACAACTCAATATATTCATGTATCATATTAGGTTTTAAGTTCACACATGATCATTGCATGAATTAAATTAAATATAAGAGTAACTGAGAAAAATCATAAATAATTCACATGTAAGAGTTTATATTAGGAGAAGCACAATTTATTCCTATCATAACCCTAAAACAATGCTTTTAGCCAGTTGTAGAAATGATTTTGAATTATCATATTCCATTAATACCATGTAAGAAAGATAAAAAGAGAATAGTGGAGAAAATATCTCCCAAAAAGCGTATGCAAGTAATTCTAAACAACAAACATTTCTTGGATTGATCTCTTTTAAGTACGTCCACTCTCCACCCTCTTTTCCCACTCCCAAATGATATTTTGTTCCATTTACAGATGACCAACCACTCACTACACTTCACCTCCCCTTTCCCACACACAAAAAAAAAAGATTATTTATACTTAGTACACAAACTAGTTCAAACATTATGACGCTTTAAGTATTGGCACTAATGCGTTAATTTATTTGCAGAAATGACATAGTGCATAGCACAACGATGTCATTTTGTGGCACTTAGGCTCTTATTACGCTACAATGCTGGATGATGTTTTGTTGGGGCACTGGATTAATTTGCAAATTAATAGAAAGTTGAGTGCCACATTGTTCTCCTTCTCGCACCGAGGTGTTAAAGGTGATGCAACATTGTTGTCCTTGGTGACACAAAGGTGATGCAGCATTGTTGTCCTTGGTGACACAACGCTAATATCAACTTTAAATTTTAAGACTTTTTTCTGAGACATTTATTCACAACATCAATTAAAACATACATTTTAATTGAAATTTAATATGAAAAAAATCAAAATTTTCACTTAACACAAGGTAATATATCGATATAATAACAATTATGAACATTATCTCTCTACTTTTTTTGTGTTCATTTTAGGTGAATTGATCTAAATTAGTGCCAACTTTGGAGATCCACCAATTCGCTCGGATAAAAAAAAGGAAGTATTGTTTTGAGTGTTGAGATACATTGAAAGTAAAAATAAAAGCATCATATTCAGTTTTTAAGGAAATTTTGATTTTAAATATGCTATAAATAATATTTGCAGAGAAAGTCGATAGACAATGAAAAAAACCGCGAATAAAATAAAAAAGGTTATTTCTGTAATTACGCTCGAATAATATCGTTTTCTTCCCTCCGTGGGAAATATAGGAATAATTTCTTCAACCGGTTTCCCAAAACCGAGCCTCCCCAAAATCCACCGCATGGACGCTCTCTCTCTCCCTCGCCCTCGCTCTCGTTCGCTAGCTCCCTCGTCCACTCGAATCTTAGTTTTCTAAGTGCCTCGCTCATCTCGCATTGAGCATCGCTGCCGACGACCGGAACCCTAAACTGACGCAGATATGTTAGAGGATCAGGTAGCATTTCTCCTTCAGAAGTATCTAGGGAACTACGTCCGGGGCCTCAACAAAGAAGCACTCAAAATCAGTGTATGGAGGGGTACGGTCTTCTTTTCTCATTTCTTTCCCTTTTAATTTGGTGTCGAACAGGCCTGATGAGTTTGATGAGAGAACACGCGGAGTCATGTGCACCAAGGCTTCTTGGGATTGAAACCGAAATGATTGGTGTTCTATTTTGCCATTTATTTGGAACAGAATGATATTGTTCAGGTCAAATTTACTCTGACGTGATCGCGGGATGGTCTTCGCTTTGCTTGCTTCTACGGTTTCAACAGCTATTGGATTCTTATTGTTTTAGGGTGCTCTACTATTTCTGTTTCATACCTTGGCAGCGAAACGGATCTAACAAGTGATCTATGGTCCGGGGCTGCTTTTTCTTGTTCCTTGATATATAATAGTTGATGATGGACAGTAGACCTTACTCGTCACTTGCTTTTGAATTGTAAAAATGCCTGGTCTTAAAACTTGTTGCATCAACCCAATGGTCTGAAGTCTTAAGAATGATTTGCTGATTTATTTGAGAACTCTCACTAGGATGGTTTAGTTATAAAGTTTAAGATAAGTATTAGCAAATCTAAATATAATTAGTTTTCACTCGCTCGCTCTTCCATCTTTATGGTAGAAGATTATTTATCGGCTTGATTTGGTTAATACCAGCCAACATGGGTTGATAATCTTGAATAAGATTAAACGAGATCACACACTGAGAGGAGGTGATTGAATTTGTTTTATTTTTTTTAGTATTTTTAGCAAATAAAAGCAAGCAACAATCTTAAGTGCATAAGTTAAAATAAATTGCAAGAAAGTACATATGCAATGTAATGAAATTTGTCACTAGACAAAATATCATGATATTTATGTTGTTTTGCCAATCCTTGCCTATGCCCAATCCTACTCTCCTTTCTGAATTTGGATTCAACTACCCAAAGCATGCAGCTACAAGGTTCACTCATTTACTCCTCAACTTGGTGGATAAATTGTGACACCCTACACACTCTCCTTCTTATAGGCAAGTGCAACTCAATCTAATTAAAAACATGGCACACGCTAAGCCTTTTCAATTGCTAAGCAAAGGAAAATGAAACGAAACCATATATTTTACAAAATTTGATCTAATTAAATATTGCAAAAAAAAAAAAAAAAAAAAAGAGATGAAAACTTTATTCAATTTGACAAATGACTTATATCGCTTGTTAAAATTCATTATGGTTGCAAATGGTGTGACTTTTAGTTCTTAAGCTTTTAGAAATGATTCATAGTCTTTCGATAATGTGTAAAGGATTTTGCTAAAGGGGATTGGAGAGAACTTCAGGGCTTCAAAATTTTAATGACAGAAACATCAGTTTTTAAGCCTGCTAGTTTTCTTCTATATGCAGGCATATCAAACTCTTTTGAAAACATTGTAGGATTTATTAAATAATTAAATCCCACTTTCTATAACTTGTTGCTCTCAGCGGATGAAACACTACCTGTTGAGTGCAGTTTTCCCTTTATTTGGTGATGCTTGTAACACTGGGACTCCAATGGGGTTATGTCAGAGCGGATTTGGTAAGCTCTATTGTTGTGTGTTCTGGAGGTACGGGTAATGGGATATAATGTAATTAGATGAAAATTTTTACTTGTTTTGCAATATAATGAGTTTTTTTAATAAGTACGTCATATAATAATAAGTCACAATTGTTTACTTCTTCTCATTGCTCTTTTGTTCATTGAGTTATTGCTTGTTGGTTCTCCATTATCTTTCACTTGAGCTGTTGCTTATTGGAGGTTCTTCTCTTCATGTTTGCTCCCTTTTTTTTTCCGGTTGTTCTTATTGTTGGTGCTAGTTATATATATATTGGGATTTCAAAGAGTTATAAATTATTGCTATTGAAAATATCATTATATTTGCTAAAAATTTATTCCTTGATGTAGTCTTAATTTTTCTAATTAAATAATTATTTTATGCACATAATATTCTATTTGAAATACAACTCATGAACGCTCTAATTACTAAAAGTGTCGCTTTGCTGCTTTGTGCATCGAAAGGAAAAAAGAACCTTTATGCATTGCATTGTGTTTAATGCTTTACAAATATTGATTATGATATATTAGTTTGTATGTAAAAAAAAATGTGGCTGTAATGGTAGTAAAATTAGAAACTAATTTTGCATGAGATAATTTTATATCTAATCAAAATAAATTTGATTTGTAAAAAGTTAAAAAAATGATTGGTAAAAAGTAGCAGAATATTGATCAAATTAACATGAGAATTTTTGCAAATGCTTATTTAATTAATTTTCAACATAATTTGGATATTAAAAAATAATTTTGGAGTATTTTAGGATATTTACTAAATAGGTTTCCTGAGGAGAGCTAGAGCCAAGATGTAATCAAATTGCAAATTATAAATCTAAACTTCCTAATGGCTCTAATGACCTCAGTGAGACTTATTGAGCTCCAAATGATCTTTACTTGATGCCCTTGAGCTTGCCTTTAGTTTTCTTCCATTCCAAAATTTCGAGCCACTTGCTTTAAAATTCTTGCTAATTCTCAATCTTGAAATCCCTTAGTATAGGCATTTGTAATTTCAATCATATTTTGGTGTTGTCAACATACGTTCACATATATTTTGAGATCAGAATAAAAAAAAGATAAGGCTAGCTAGTGATATCCTCTTGCTACATTCAGCCCACATGGAGGAGTTGTCATTGTGTTGCTATTCTCAATTTTCTTTTAGAAGGCTGAGGATGATGGAGTGTAATTGGTCTCTTAACCATTTATACTGTCAGCACTTCTCTTCTTCATAGCTTCTTTGAGGCTACAAATACAGACTTTTAGTCTCAATTACCTTTTCATAGGATTTCAAGACTCTTCAGCCTGTCCATTAAAATAAGGAAGGCACAGCTGTTGCGCTAATGCAGTTATTAGAACCGTGTTGGTGAAACTATTGAGAAATCAAATTCATAGAAGTTTGTTAAAATCTATTATTCATTTTGCTTCTTTTGTGCTTTCTTATTTCGTTGCTTTTCCTCACTTATGATCTCATGTAATTCTGCTTTGTTTGAACTTTTGTTGCAGGCGATGTGGAACTAACCAATATGCAGCTCAAGCCAGAGGCACTCAACGCCTTAAAATTACCGGTGAAAGTAAAAGCTGGATTTCTTGGCTCTGTGAGGCTTAAGGTTTGTGAGATCTCATATACTAAATTGCACCACGATTTGCAGTTGATTGAAGTAATGTTGTTATGTTGTGCCTGTGTAAGCACCTCTGTTTATTTGAGTGTTGTCCTTAATCCTTAGGCCGCGTGAAAGTTATTTATTGTTTATGTTGAAATGGATTGGACTAGGTTATGATTTCTGAGTTATGCAGACAATTGAACTCCAAAGATGGGGTTGGGTTTGGGGTGCCACCATTTGGGGTTGGTCAGATCTCTAATTGGGTCTGTTTGAATAGTTCAACATATGAAATTATTCAATACTCACCTCAGCATTAGCTGTGAATGATGCATGCAATGGATATGATTGATCGAGGAAGGATGATCTTTGTTGCGTCCTGGAGTATTCGTGGCGGTAGAGAATTATAAAGTTTAGCGTCTTAGCGTTGTACGAAAATCCAACACACAAATAGATAAGTGAAAGAGGGTGTAGCATTTATAAGAGGCACCAGAGTTTTTACGTGGAAACCCCTGAAAAGGGGGAAAAACCACGGGGCATGGCCCAGTTTGAATGAATCCACTAGTATTTGCAGTTGATTACAAATGAGGCCCTTCTTAGGGAGAAGACCTTGGCCTGATGTTACAAATATATGCCATATAGAGCGCATTACATGGTGGGAGTTACAATAATCAACATAGACATGTTTGTTTGGTTGGAAGGGCCATTGCCGGCAAGAGACAGAGGTCAGAAAGACCGTTGTCTGGCAGGAGACCGGGGTCAGAAAGATCGTTGTCTGTTGATGGAGGTCGGAAGAACCGTAGTCAGCAGAAGCTGGGGTCAGAAAGACCGTATTAGGAGGGCGGTTCTTCAGGAGAACTCTCAGCGTCAAGTGGTGGCCCAGAAGAAGTCTGGGCGTCAGGTGGTGGCCTGGTGAGGGCCTTAAGTGGTGGTTCGGCGAAGCAACGACGTCAGGCGGTGGTCCGACGGAGATGAGGGCCTCAAGTGGTGGTTTGACCTAGCAACGGCGTCAGGCGGTGGTCCAGCGGAGATGAGGGTCTCAAGTGGTGGTCCGGCAGAGCAACGACGTCAGACGGTGGTCCGGCGGAGGTGAGGGCCTCAGGTGGTGGTCCGGCGGAGCAACGGCGCCAGGCGGTGGTCCGGCGGAGGTGAGGGCCTCAGGTGGTGGTCCGGCGGAGCAACGGCGTCAGGCGGTGGGTCGGCGGAGGTGAGGGCCTCAGGTAGTGGTCCGGCGGAGCAACGGTGGTGGTCTGGCAAAACTCCGGTGGTGGTCAAGGAGGCAAGGAAGCAAGAGCGATATCCGATCTCTCTCTTTTTTCCTTAGGCTTAGGGGTTCTTTTTTAAGAGGAGAGAGAGCTCTATTTATAGATTTCTGGAGTGACATGACCCGTAAATAGGTGAGAGATCAAGGGTAAATGGGGAGTAATCGGATGAACGGCCGATGTTGAATCCCTTGATCATGCACCGTTCTTTAGACATTTGAAGACCTTAATGATGTTGGAATTCGGCGATCTTGGGCTTGTTGGATTCGTCTCATCGAGCCGCTCGATTCGAGTATAAGCTTGTTATGTTTGGAAACCGTTTGGTAATCCAATTTGTGGTTTGAACCTTCCAACAACGCTTCGGGTCCTTGATACCCATTTGGGCTCGTATTGAGTCGAATTTGGTGTCTTTGGGTTTGTATTTCCGAGATACTCAGTTCGACTGTAAGTTTGCTGAAATCGGATTTCGGATGGTCTCCGAATTAATTTTTGAAGTTTCCAATTTGATTTTGCATCGAGATTCGCGCCTGATTAAGATAATTTTTTGACGACGTATCAATCGTAGTGTTGGATCTTGGCATTCGAGATGTTAACTTGAGTGATTGAGTTTATGTGGAGTATGAATGGTTGATGAGAACATAAATTATAATGAAATAAAATATAAGATGAGGAGGAGAAAGTTGAAATGGAAACGATGGGGCAAAGGAAGTCTTTTCATTAATTGTTGGTTGGCTTTGATATGTTGTCAATTAGGATAGTTGTTAAGCTGAGGAAGTCTGAAATGGTGGGGTGGCCTGGAGAAAGAAAGAAGCAAGTGGCAAAATGGCACATCGAAGATGTTCCTATGAAAGGTGGAAAATGATGGCGGCAGTTGGGGTATGGCTTTTTTATAGGACGGATGATGTTAGCTCAATGGTATTTTATTATTGGCAGCATTCGTTGTACGCAGGTGCAATGACAGTGGCTAGTTATGGCTTGAGTTGGGCGAAATTATCTGTTAGGATTGGTGCGATGGAATGATTGGCTCTTTGGTTTAATTGGGTGAAGGAAGACTGTTGGATTGAAAGCCAATGGTTCAAGTGCAACTGCACCAGGCAAAGTTTTTGATTTTGTATTGAATATTCAAACAAACTATTGGGCTAATTATTAAATGCAAATGGCTTGGCAGGGCGCTTAAGCTTGGATTATATTGGGTTGCGAGATATGCCCCTTCAATTGTTTTTTTGATATCATTAGGTTGGATATGATTCTTTGTTTATTTTTGTTTGACATTATTGATTTAGAAAATGTACATGCATTGTCAAATTGATAAATATTTAGTGACAAGGTGTTTATTTGAAATTAGGAAGATGTGGATTATTATGTAGATTTCATTTGCTAAGCATTGTGCTGGACAGCCCGTACCTCACCTGGAAGAGTACTGTTTTTTCTAGAAAAGGCTACTCATATAGCTGTTACATTAATGATATTGTGTCTATGTAGGTACCATGGAGCAAGCTAGGTCAAGAGCCTGTTTTGGTTTATCTTGACCGCATTTTTCTTTTAGCAGAACCGTCAACCCAAATTGAGGGATGCTCTGAATATGCTATACAAGAAGCTAAGAAAACTAGATTACGGGTGAGGCACTGAGCTCTCAATGCTGCATCTATTTTGTGATATCTTCTTATCTGATTTTACTTGTTTTTTTATTCAAGGATCTGGAAATGAAGCTATTGGAGCAGCAGCAGCAGTTGAAGTCAGAAATGGTGTCTCCTAACTATTTTTTATATTATTAGTGTTTGTAATGGGTTAGTGCTTAGATGCACTACTACTCGTGATATTTTATTTGTCTTGGATTTTTTAGCCCCTCCAATGCAGTTCTAACTTCTTTCTTGTTGATTATTTCTGACTTTTGATATGGTTGATTGTGGTCCCGTTGATTATTTAAATACTTTGTAAAAAGTTAAGCTCCAATTTCTCGTTTGTAATCTTATTTTTGGCAGTCAAAGTTAGGGAGTTCCTAATTGCATATGGTATGCCATGGAAAATAATTATATATGATTCATGTAATTTATATTTCAATAATTAGATCCACTTGGTATTGCTGCCTAGTTTATCTTGGAAAAAAAATAAAGATGACCTTTTTTTATAGGTTTAAATGACAATGTGCTTCTTAATAGGACACAAAGGTGAAAAATGATTCATGTAGCCGACTACACGTGGTGAGATAAAAATTTGTTGTTGTTGTATGGACATCAACTCAAATAATGTCAGTATGTTGGTATGGATGCCATTGTGCTGTTGCAAATCTCCAGTGAAGTTCTCATTCAAGTGGGAGTTGCTTCCCTATGAAGCCTATCCTTACAGAGGGAGAAATCTAATCAGAAGAAATGGTTGCTGGCAGGCAAAATATATTAAGCTTTAGATTGGCTAAGCAAGTAGTGGAGGACCCCGCCCAAAAATTCTTGGAAGAACATTGTTTAAATTGGCTCTTGTTCAGATCCATTAGTGTCCGTGACTTGAATAAGAGAACTGTTATTGGTAGGGTCATGATAAGTGGTATATGTACATATTTTAAAAACTGGAATTATTTTAGTTCACATTGATAAAATTGGCTGTTGTTCAGATCCATTAATGGTCATGACCTGAAATAAGGGAACTGGTATCATTAGTAGGGTCATGATCAGTGATATATGTACATATTTTAAAAACTGTAATTGTTTTAATTCACATATCACTTCCAGAAGAATGCTACCTACTTGCTTGATCAACATTTTATGATTATTTTGTCAAGTTTTTCTGGTCCATATTAATTCAAGTATGGTTTAAAGTCTGTGAAACAGGCTCTTAATTAAGATCCAGTCTTTTTTTTTGTTTCACCCTTAGCAAGCTATTACATTCTTACAAATTTTCACGGGATCAATGTATTCATGAATTTAGAGAGGGCAAGCATTATTAGTTATGACTGTCTGCTTAAATACACAACTGTACAATAATAATGTAGAAATGTAAAAAAAGAGGACAATTATATTTGAGTTGATTGACAAGTATGTTGAAGGGGAATATTTCTCGAAATTGCTTGATATGGGCTCTGAAAATTCACTCCCGGCCTCTCCGCCCCCTCTTTGTCAGCAAGTAGAGTTTTAACGAGTTTAGTTTTGGTGTGAATTTGTAGAAAGTGTATTGGATTTTAGATAAGATACCACTCAAAGATTTCTCCCAAATTTTGTGAGGACTTTAGTATCTGGGGTCTGGTTTCTCATATGGGTGCAAGCTCCCTATGGTTAACAACCCCTCCCGATTTCGAGAGAACACTTTTAATTAAGGCCCGTCGTTGGATAGACACGAAATACCCAATGTATAGTAGCAGCAATTTTAGGGGTTTAAAATTTGACTTGTGAAACTTTAAGATTTGAAATTCATTATAGTTTAATTAAAGGGAATGATGAGGGAATGATGACGGGCCCGATCAAGATTTCATGGTTATGTTGTCCCGGGCTGTCGTGGTTCCCAGTCTACTTAGTTAGAGGAGTTACTTGACCCAACTTGACCGAATGATCCTTATTGGCAACAATGGGCATTCTAAGACTACCATGTAGATTTGAGGTGAATGATTGCCTAAGAGGATGGATTTGAGTCCATCTTAGCTAACAAAGGGCTTTATGTTCTATCGATTGTAACATATTGATTCGTTACTCAAGGATTTAGAGCAGTTGAGAAACATATAGGCTCTGATCGTGACTATAATTTAGTGGTAGATCCACCCAGTAAGAGGGCTCCGATCATAACCGTTTATCTAGGTTGCATTTGGCTGTGAAACCACTAGTTAGAGGACATGTGCCACAACCTTAATGGTAACCATTGATTTTAGAATTAATCTTAGTGATATTCTTTAGACCTTGTGTTGAGATTAACTTTTAACACGACCATCATCAGAGTGAGAAAAATATCAGTTTAAAATATTTTTATTTTATACAAATTTGGAGGTATTTAAAAGGTAGAATTCATTCCAGTTGAGATTAACTTTCAACACGGCTATCATCGGGATCTATAGATAAATTTTTTTATTATTTGAACCTTATCGATTCTATTTATTTTCCAACAGAGGATCAGATTTTGCTCTTAATTTTCAGCATTGTCGTATAAATATTGGAACCCAGAGTATGTATTTTAAAATGAAAATGTATAAAGTTATCTATTTTGGTGAATTCAACAAGTATTGGTTTTGAGAGTATGTTTTTAGTAGTGAAACTTTCTTGTTAGAGGCCTTTGGGGATTAATGTGAACGTATTTAAAAAAAAAAACTCAGGTTAATTCAAGAAGCATCAGTCCGTAGAATGTGTTTTATTGAGTGAACATATATTATAAGAGGCCTTGAAGGCCTAATGTGACCATATAAAACTAAATGCTCTAGTTGGCGCTATGATTGTGCATTTGTTTGGTGGTTCAAGTCATGTTAACTTTGGTCCATTCAAAGAGGAGGATCAGACTTGAACTTTAAGTTTACTTTTGACCAGCACAATATTCTCAGGCAAGGGTTTAAGAGTGTAACACACTTGTTGGATCGCATGCATGTATTTTAAGTTTTGTTTTAAATGATATGTGTAGGAGTATAAGTGAGTCAAGCCGACTCGTAAGTCGGCTCAGGCTCGACTAGATAAATGGCCTATGAGCCGAGCTTGTGAGCTAGCGAGCAAAGCTTGATCAATCTCCGACTCGACTAGTTAGCTCGTGAGCCCAAAAATATTAAAATAAAATATACTTAAAATATATTAAATTTAGGATTTTAAGTACAAATCTATTAAAAATGTTTAATTTATGTCTCTCTCTTATATTAAGTGATTCTTTATTATTAATTTTTATGATTTATCATTTTTTTATTCATTTTTTATAATAATTGCTTAAATTATAATTATTTTCTCCCTTTCATAATAAATGAGCCGGATTGTGAGCTAGCTTGAACTAGTAAATTAAAGCCTGAGCTTGAGCTCAAACTAGATTAATTAATCAAAACTTAAGCCAAGGGTGATTCGAGCCCGACTCGACTCGTTTACACCCCTAGATATGTGTATGTATTTTAGTGTACTTGTATGATGTTTGTATACACTTTTAGAGCGGTAGATTTAAAATTCATTTATTATTTTTCAATCCTTATAGTATCTTCAGATGTCATGTGTGTGCATTTGTCACACTCGTTAGGACCCATATGGATACGTATGTTTGTATGGTGCATTTGCATGTTATATTTATATTTGTATCGTATAAATAATGCATTTATACGTTGCGTGGCTTGCATGCATAATATATTTATATATCAGATAGTGTATATGCAGGTTATACTATTGGACAATACTATATATGATGTATTTGCATGTTGCATAATACATGTACATGAAACCTCTATATATTATATAGTACATTTGCATAGTGTATTTGCATGTTCAATAATGCACTCATGCAACACATTTGTATGTCTTATAATATGTTCATACAATGTATATACATGAATTTCTATGCATTTTCACAGCACTTATGCATGTTTTATAGTGCACTCATGCAATAAACTTGCATATTCATAGTGCATTTGTGTGACATGCTTGCATGTATTTTAGTGCACTTTATCTGAGGCACTTGTGTTTTACTTACTGCACATGCATGATGCATTTGTATATTTAGTGTGCATGCATGCTGCTTTTATATGTTTGCATGATTGTTGGTGCATTTATAAAGTGCATTTGCATGGTTGACAGTATGTGTGCATGCTACTTAGTGCGCTCATATGATTGACGGTATACATACATGTTACTTGATTTATCTGTATAACGCGTTTGTATGTCTTTGATGTATGCGTATTATACAACTGGAGACTCATAAGAGACACCCCTTTTAGTGATTTGGTATATCACACGTACTTTAATGAGGGGTCGTGCAACTTATGGCATGTAACAATATGATATTTTGTTTCTTTTCAAATATAAGTGTTCACGAGGCCCATACGAGTCTCTTTCCTTTAATAGTTGACATGTACGCTACCTAGGGCACCCCTCCATTTTGTCAATTTGTATTTAAAGTTTGACTCAATGGTTCCCACAAAGGGATCACTCTTTTGGTTTATAAATAAGTAGCTTGATCCTAGTTCATTTCTTTGCACATTTCAATTCAAAGAGCATGTGTCGTTAAGGGATTTGAGTGTGTGCACGAGCTAGGAGCTAAGGGGAAACTCTAATTTGTGCTTGTGTTGGCTACCGTGCAATCAATTCTCCTACAAGTTCACGTAAGTCTTATTTTATTACATTTTGATTTTTGTTCATTTTTATTTTTCAATATTTAAAACTTAGGATTTCATGCCTTTCTTTAATTTTTTTGACTTAGGAGTTGGTTAGATTTCAATTTTATTTAAAATTTATCTTAGTCATTCATTTTTTATTGTAAATTTCAGTAGCTCCTTGGTGCCATCCCCTATATGGGTTTTCATCGGGGTGCTAGGCCTTCCCACCACTCTAAGAAAGTCATGTATGGTCAGTGTTGACTTCCAATAAAGGCAGGCACGAATACTTTATTTTTTCATATATAGCATATCTCTCCGCCTGTTAAGAAAGACAATCACAGGTACTTAAAATTTACTCAAAATAATGTTTCCTCGCCTACCAAAAAAGACAGTCACTAGTACTTAGAATTTTATGCATAACAATATTTTCCTTCCATTAAGAAAGTCGGTCACGGGTACTTGGGATTTATATACATAATATTGTTTCCCCTCCTGCCAAGAAAAATAGTTACGAGTACTTAATTTCACATTGCAATTTATAACTTAAAGCTAGTATCGGGGTTATACCTCAAATACACGGCACCAGAGGTGGCAATGGCGAGGCGACGACAATGACACCTGCAATGCATAAAAGAGGGAAAAATCATGTAACTACGTGGAAAAATCATCTTCATCATTATGTTAAATTTAAAGAATTGGGGAGGGAAAATGTTTCATTTTATTGCACAAAATTATCCCTGTTTATAGATCTATACAAGATATCTTATAAAGAAACAAATAATTACAGAATCATGCATAATTGCCCTAATATAATCCTTCCTAAATTAGCCACCCAAATATGGAAGGAGATCGGTGTGAGCCAGGTGAGCCTCCCATAGATTCACATCTTGGTCGTGGGGTCAAGAATCAAGGGACGACTAGGATTTAACAAAGATCAGCGTGATCCATGTGAGCCTCTCATGGATTCCCATCATAGCAGTGGAATCAAGTGTGAAGAGATGGCTGGGATTTAACGCTCCCCCTTAAGTTGGGGAATACAAATATGTTATTCCCAGCTTGATAATTTGTCCAAAGAAGGTAGAGTTATTAAGTCCCTTGGTCAGAATGTCTGCAAGCTGATCTTTTGACGAGACATGGTAAATGCATATAAGATCACTATGTAGTTTCTCCTTTATAATATATTTGTCCATTTCTATGTGTTTGGTCATGTCATGCTGAATCAGATTGTGAGCTATGCTGATTGCTGATTTATTATCACACTGTAGTTTCATGGGTCATTCCCACTTGAGATCTTCTAGAATCCTCCATAATAGCTCACATTATTCCCTATACCATAGCTCTATCTCTACTTCTATACTAGATCTTGCCACCACACTCTGTTTCTTGCTCCTCCATGTGTTTCCTCCAAAGAATGTGCAATATCCTGAGGTAGATCATCTATTTATTGGTGATCCTTTCGTAATCTGTATTAGTATATGCTTTTGGGGTTATTTCACAGTCTCTTCTAATGAGAATCATTTTACCTGGATTCCCTTTAAGATAGTGCAATATTATGTCTATAGCTTGCATGTGAATTTGCTCTGGATTTTGTTTGAACTGACTGTTCACGCTTACCACAAAGGCTATATCTGATCTAGTATGTGAAAGATAGATCAATTTCTCCACAAGTTTGTGGTAAGCTCCTTTATCTATGTCTAGGTTTTTCTTAGCTTTTCCCAATTTGAGATTTGGTTCTACTGGTGTTGGTGCCAGTTTATAAGCTAGTTTACGTATTTCTTTAAGATCATTAATGTATTTATTTCTGTTGTGAAATGAATATTCCTCTATCGGAGTGGACCACTTTAATTCAAAGGAAAAAATTTAATCAACTAAGTTTTTTGATATCAAACTTCTTGGCAAGACATTTTCTTAGAATCACTTTCTCCATTTCATCATTTTCAATCAAGATGATATCATCCACATAAACTAATAAAACTGTGACTCCCCCTGAGTATGAGTATGGTTCCCTTGGCTTTGTCGATATCCATTGAGTAGCTTAATTTTGAGAATCTTCTAAACCAAACTCTATGTGACTGCCTTAGCCAATATAGAGTTTTTTTTAACCTGCACATTTTGTTCCCCTCATATTTTTTATTTGAATCCTAGTAGAGTCTTCATAAATATTGCTTCCTCCAAGTCCTCGTATAGAAATGAATTTTTGACACCCAGTTGTTCCAGATGTTAGTTATAATTAATTGCTAGTGAGAGCAGGATCCTCACGGTGTTCATCTTGACCACAAGTGCAAAAATTTATTGTCAATGCCGTACGTCTGAGTGTATCCTTTCACTATTAATTTTTCCTTATACCTTTCCAGTATACCATCAGCTTTATATTTCATAGAGAACACCTATTTGTAGTTGACTGGTCATTTTCCTATTGGTAGGTCGGTGATCTCCCAGACATTGTTCTTCTTTAGGACATCCATTTTATCTTTCGTGGCACTTTTTCAATTTTCAGCAGAAAGACCTCAGAAATATTATTAGGAATATGAATATTATTTAGTATGACCATAAAAGTTTTGTGTGAAGGCGAGAAGTTATGGAAGGATATAAAATTGGTTGAGATACACGAGAGGTTTTTTTGGTGAACTTGTGTTTATCTCAATTTCAAGAGATGATTCAGATTTTTAGATCTGCTATGGAGCATAATTTGGAGTTGTACGTATGGAATTTACTTTTCCAAATCTCATGTTATCCATAATAGTTTTAACCTCAATTTCCCTTGCTTTGATTATAGGTTTAGGTTGATTGGTTTGAGGTGGAGCTGAAGGTTTAGAGGAAAGCTCACTTTTCTTAGTTTCAGTCTCCCCTTGAAGGGGGTTTGGTGAAATGGGATTTTTGTTCATTAAAAATAATCTCAACAAATACAAGGGTTTTCTTGGTGGAGGGGTGATAATACTTATAACCTCTATGGGTGGATGAATATCCGATAAATATATATTTGAGTGCTCTTGTATATAATTTTCCTCTATTTTGACTGTTAATGTGAACATAGGCAGTGCACCCAAAGATTCTAGGTGTGAGGTTGTTTTTGGTTAGGGAATTCTGGATAAAAAGAGGATAGAATATTCATTAGTATTTGTAGTCCCAAGATTGTTGAAGGTAGTTGGTTTATGAGATATGTGGTAGTTAGAAGAGCTTTCCTCCAGTAGAATTTGGGTACATTGTGTGGAATAGAAGTGCACGGGTGGAGGTAAGAAGGCATGCATTTTTCTTTCTGTTACTCCAATTTTTGATATGGGGTATGAATGTTGGAAGACTTATGAATGATACATTCCTTTTGAAAGTATGATGATAGAGTTTGGTTAAAGTAATATTTGGCATTGTCATAACGAAATTTTCTTATTTTTACCTCTATTTGGTTCTGGATTATGGTGTGAAAAATGGGAAGGATAGTGCTAACATCATATTTATTTTTGAGGAAAAGGATCCAAGAGACTCGAGTGCAGTTATAGATAAAGGATACAAACCAGTGGGGGCCCATGAGATTTAAGAAATTTTTGATAGTCCTTAGATATCACTATGAATAAGATAGAAGAGGGTATGACATCTATGATTTTTGTATGTAAAAGAAACTTGTTTATACTTGGCTAACTCACAAGTTTCACAAATAAAAGATTCTTTTTTCAACTTATAAAAAAGTTTTGGGTACACATTTTTAATGACATCAAAAGATGAATGTCCTAATCTAAAATGATGAAGCCAAATAATAGATTTTTTTATTAAATAGGGATAAACATAAAATAACCATTATTGATAATAGCGGATTTGTTCAGCTCTGCCAGGTAGTACAATCCATCTCTCTTCTTAACAAGTCCATTCTTCTTTCCTGATCTTTGATCCTGAAATAAACAACAAGTACGGTAAATTGGATTTGACAATTATAATCACTGGTAAGGTTTTGTATGAAGATTAAGTTTGTGGATAATTGAGGTACGTGGAGCACATTTTTGAGATTGAGGGAGGGAGATAAGGGTATGTCTCCTTGACTAGCTACTGTGGTAAGAGAACCATCATCAGTAATGATTTTCTTATCACTCGGGTAAGGATTGTAGTTGATGAAGTAGAAAGTGGAGTGTTATGTGATATGTGGCTCTCGAGTCAATAATCTATACACTTTTGTAATGTTTTCTAGAGGCACTTAATCCAATGAATATAGGAAACTTGTCTTAAAGTGCAAGAGAAGAAGATGGAGGCGATTTTTCAAGGGATACCAGGACTTGTTTTAGCTTATCAATATTTTTTTTGTTGAGCTCTCCGAAGCTAGATTGCGTTTTTGGATTGGGTTGACTTGTTGTAGTGTTAGCTTGTGATATTCCTTTTTTTCCACTTTGATTCCACTCCTTAGTTGGGGGCTTTTCATGTAACTTCCAGCATTTCTCCTTTGTGAATCTTGATTTCTTGAAATAGTTGCACCAAAGAGAGTTTGTTTTTAGGTTTTGAGGAATCCTTACATCTTTCATTTCATGTCTCTTTGGCTGTTACAATTGCTCAAATTTCAATAACCTTTGGTTCCAACATTACGCCTTATTGGTTTTTCTTAGCCCGAGTGAGAGAAATAGTCTCATTTAGTGAGGGTGCCTCCTCTTTGCCAAGGATCTAAACTCTAACATGGTCAAACTTCGTATTTAATCCTGCAAGAAAGTCATACACTATATTTCTCAATAAATCTTTTAGGATAGCGGCATCTTCTGGACATTTGGTCTCTATGCATTTGTAGTGATCAAGTTCTTGCCACAAACTTTGAAGGAGAGTGGCATATTTAGTCACAGTCTTGCTTCTTTGTTTTGTGCTTCTCATCTTGACTTTAATTTCAAAGATTTGTGCAGCATCTCGAGATTTTGAGAATGTTTACCTGGCGGCATCCCATATGTCTTCTGCAGTAAATAGGAAACATGAAAGTATCATTAGTTTTTGGAGTCATGAAATTCCACAATCATGACATGATCATAGAGTATGCTTCTTCCCATGCCCAAAAAATTAGGATCTTCTTTTGGTACTACCCCAAAGATGTGATTCATCTTTCGTTTCCCTTTCAAGTTGGTCTTCACAAATTAAGACCACTTCAAGTAATTCTTCCCATTTAAGCGATAGGAAGGTTGAATATTTTGGAGATCTCTTCCTTGGTGTACAATTGAGTCATCCATTTGGTCAACATTTTTGGTGGAATTTGCTTCAGACATTGTGGTGGCAAAGGGTAGCTATGAAGGCTATATCAAGCAGAGCAACAATGAAGTCTGCGTTGGTTATATAGATAGGATAATAATAATAAGGGAAGGCCAACAATGAATGCACGACAATAGAAAGAACTCAAAATTTTGGTAAAGACAATGAAGACTCATATGCCAGGTTAAATTTAGAGAATTGGAGAGGGAAAATGCTTCATTTTGTTACACAGAGTTATTCCTACTTGTATATGAATCATGCATAATTGCCCTAATATAATCTTTCCTAAATCATCCAAATATAGAGTGAGATCAGCAGGATCTAGGTGAGCCTCCCACGAATTTCCTTCTTGGCCGTAGGATCAAGTGTCAAGGGACGATTGAGATTTAACACATTAGCCTAATGTAAAATATTTGGGGTTGGCTTTAAGAATCCTACCCCTTTATTTATTACTTTTGAGTGCTATATGAATAGTTTCTACTTTTTCATTCATTTTTTGGCTTTACTTCTAGCCCCTTGACATTTGATCTTCTCCTTTTCCTGCCAATTCTGCTCACAGAGATTTTTCTAATTACCTTATTGGTGGATCTTTAGCCGGGCCAATGTTATCTTCCATATTGTCTTCATTGTGCTCTATTCCCACTATCTTTCTTGCCCCATCGTTTCTAGGTTTTCCAGCATTAATCATATAGCACATGAATATTGGTCATTAATAAGAGTACATGTTTTAGATATCTTGGATCTATTGTTCAGAGTGATGGTGAAATAGATGAGGATATTATCAGCAGAATTCAAGTTGGATGGTTGAAGTGGAGGAATGCATCAGGCTTGTTGTGTGATGGAAAAGTACCCCTCAAACTCAAGGGAAAATCCTATAAGATGGTGGTGATGCCTGCAATGCTTTATGGTGCCGAATGTTGGCCATTAAAAGAGAAGCATAATACTAAGTTAAGTGTGGCAGAGATGAGGATGCTCAGGTGGATGAGTGGCTTTACCCTTAGAGATAGGATACAAAATGAGCATATACGTGAAAAGGTTGGAGTAGCTCCAGTAGAAGATAATATTAGAGAGAGTCACCTTAGATGGTTTTGACACATAAAACGGCGGCCTTCTCATGACCCGGTTAGGAGAGTAGATGTATTATATTTGACTATATTAAGAAAGGTAGAGGCAGACCTAAAAAGACTTGGTTAGAAAATATTAGGAATGACCTTTCTTTATTAGATTTAAACGAGAATTTGACTTTTAATAGGACACAATGGAGAAAAAGGATTCATGTACTCGACCCCAAGTAGTAGGATAAAGGCTTGATGTTGGTGTTGTTGTATTTAGACATCTCAACTTGACAATATGTTCTTGTTATTAATGTCTATTAATAATAAAAATATTGGATGAGGGTTTGCTTATGCTAAGCTCTAGCATTTTAAATTTAGATTGGAAAATTTACCACATACAACACAATTTTATGCTAAATGAACCCCCTTAGAGTCTAAAGGTTTTCATTTGAGTAGATCTAAAGCCAAGTACATGTAATATAATTTTAGTAGTAATAGATCTAGTGGGGGAATTGTGATTTTGGGCGATTAAGTCATTAATAAGAGTATGGATTTTAGATATCTCAAAGTCTATTAGTAGAATTCAAGTTGGATGGTTGAAGTTGAGGAATGTATCGGGCCTGTTGTGTGATATAAAAGTACCCCTCCAACTTAAGAAAAAATTCTATAGGATTGTGGTGAGACTTGCAATGCTTTATGATGCAGAATGTTGGCCATTAAAAGAGAAGCATAAAATTAAGTGTTGTAGAGATGAGGATGCTAAGGCGGATGAATGGCTTCACTCTTGTAGACAGAATGCGAAACGAGTGTATATTTGAAAAGGTTGGAGTAGTTCCAGTGGCAGATAATATTAGAGAGAGTCGACTTAGATGATTTGATCACATAAAACGTCGGCCTTCTGATGATTGATTTGGAGAGTAGATGTATTAAATTTGGCCTATGTTAAGAAAGGTAGAGTTAGACCTAAAAACAATATTATAAATTATCTTTTTTTATTAGATTTAAATGAGAAATTGACTCACACAATGGAGAAAAGGGATTCATGTAGCCGACCCTATGTAGTGGGATAAAGGCTTGGTGTTGTTATTGTATGGACCCCCTCTTTCCACCCCTCTGCCCCATCATCTCTTCCTCCCTCCCATGGCTATGCTGTGAAAACATCCATTATGATGTCACTTTCAGAAAGGTAAGAATTCTTTTATTTGCAGTACCATTATGTTTTACCTAAAGTGTGCTTATATTCTATTATCTCTTTAGTTACTTTTGAAGGCTAAATGTTTCTTTCTTCATTTTTTTTTTAATGTCGTTCATACTGAAGAATGATTTATAATTATTATTAAAATAGGAGTATTTTGTTGCATCTTATTATTTAGAAAGAAATTAGAATGTCTTTCATATTTTATAGTATTTGTGCAACATTTGTCTCATTTTAATCGTGTTTGCTTAACTGGCATGTTTTACCATCAAAGAATACATCATGGCTGGGTTCGGTAATCAGTACTATAATTGGAAATCTGAAGCTCTCCATAACCAATATTCATGTTAGATATGAAGACCTGGAAAGGTTGCGATCTATTTTTTGTTTTGTATTGATTTATATACCCACACATACAAATTTGTTTCTGGGTTCTTAGAAGTTCTTACTGCAAATCTTCACAGCAATCCTGGCCACCCATTCGCAGCTGGCTTGACGCTATCTAGGCTTTCAGCAGTGACGGTCGATGAATCAGGGAAGGAAACTTTTGCTACTGGTGGGGCTCTGGAGCACATTCAGAAGGTATGTTGTGTCTTTTGTTATAGAACTTACAAAATTCTCTGATTGCTGCTTTTTAATTACTTTGTTTCCATGATTCTTTCTATGTTCTGAGATATTTTGGTATTATCCAAATTTGCTTCCCAAATCACTCTCCAGATGCTGAAGGCTTACTTTTTATGTGTCTTAGAAAAATGTGTTAGGGACATTAACATTAAGCATTTACTCTTTTGCAGTCTGTGCAACTTGATCGCCTAGCTTTTTATTTTGACTCTGATATTTCTCCTTGGCATATTGAAAAATCGTGGGAAGATTTACTTCCTTCAGAATGGAGTCAGGTATTGTTTTCATGTTAAGTGAATTTCATTTTTCCGAGTTTATGGATAATGTATTGGATCTTAATGTGTAGATATTTGAGCTAGGAGTTGGCAAAGCTCAATCATTTAGTGATGATCCAAGAGAGCATGATTACATTTTACAACCAGTGACGGGAAATGCGAAGTACACAAAGCTGAGAATAGATGAATCAAAAACTTCCGGACAAGCATTACAGCAGGCAGTCATTAATCTAGATGATGTTACATTATGCTTATCCAAGGTGCATTTCAAATAACTCTTGAGTTTTCTTTCCATTAATGCAGATTGATTTTTGATCATTCCTGGGTAAACTTTGTAGGATGGATTCAGAGACATTCTGAAGCTTGCTGATAACTTTGCAGCTTTTAATCAGCGGTTAAAATATGCTCATTATCGTCCACAAGTTCCTGTAAAATCTGACCCTAGAGCATGGTGGACTTATGCTTACAAAGTGGTAACTGATGAAATGAAGAAGGCGAGGTAACCATCCTCTTCTATGTTTTTGGCTTACAGTGCGAAACTTCCCGCTTCAGATGATGAAATTTAATCATGATTATATTTCAGGATGTTGGATCCCATTTTCTTCATTTTCTCTTGGATGCTTTGTATTATGCATTAAAATCTTACATGGCAACGTAAAATTTTTTGTCCATTTGTTTTGATTCTCATGTTAATGTAATATATACATGCAGAGATCATCTTTTAGAAGGCGCTCTTTATTTCATTTTTTTCTTTTACTGTAAAGTGATTTAGCTTGTTTGAACTTATGGAAACGGCAATCAACATTCAACTCTTCCATGATTCTGAATGCTTTAAGGCTTTCAGTGAATTGAATGGATTACGTTTTTAAAAAAAATTACCTGCTATCCTTGTTAAATATTTGTATATGCGCATTTAGAAGCCATGTATCTTTCTCATCAACTGTTTTTTGGGGACAAGTGTTATTTGTTACTGAAGTGCTGGTTATACCTTTGAAGCATATGGCATTTCTCAAAGTGTTTTGAACTTGAAATTTATCAGCAAGAACCGGTTTCTTTTCGCCATTTGCTATTGGAACATGTCAAGTTCCAAACTTTGTTGTAACCTTTTTGCAATATTTTGAAACGAAAACATTGTAGCATTGCTGTTGGTATAAGATTTCTTCCGCAGTCCAGATCTGTTATTTTGTAAGGAGGTTTATGAAGTTGGATGGTATGAGAAACAAGATGAAGTATGCGCAGTTCTTAATCCTTAATTTGTAATATCATAATCAGCATCATCATGAGCTTTATCTTAACTATTTGAGTTGGCTTTATGAATCCTCATCCAACCATTTCAATTGGGTGCTGCATAAAGTGTTAACTCTATTTTGCACAAAAATTTAACTTTTAACCATTATTAAGTTTGGTCAATGCCTATTGGTTCTTAATCTTTTCACATTGCTTTTATCTACCTATATTGCCGATGCATCTTCTACCCTCTATTTTGCATGCTAAGCAACCTAAGTTTTTAAATACTAATTGTATCTTCTATGTGTGCTCCCCTCCCTCTATGCATCCTTTTTTTTAATGAAAAACTTGGGATTAATCTTTCTCATTAGGAACAAGAAAACAATTTAGGAAGAAGTTACAAGGTGAAAAAAAGGCAAAAATTAACAGTGGATATAAGCACCTCACCAGATTTGAACTTTCCAAAAAAAGAACCGGGTTTGAGAAAAGAGATAAGAAATGATCCAATCATTGATCTAATGTCAAGTGATAGCTTCAAATACGTCACTCTTTCAGATCACGAGATCAGAGTCATAAATGCAGCCATAAACTTGAAGATAATCCTGAGATTAGAGCCATAAATATAACCATAAATTTGAAGATGAGCTTTATCATCTGCCACCTCTTTGAAGGATGGCATGGAGATGAGATCAGCTGGTTTATGATAGGAAACACTCGCAGATCTTTAAATATTTCCTATCAATCCTCAAAAAACAGCAAGAAATTTCCACAAATCCAATGGACAATCAGAGAAAAACAGGAATTTTATTGTAAGAACACAAACTAACGAAAGAAAATAGCAAGATACAGTTGATCCTCAATTTGAGAGGAGGATCAATCTCTCCCAACTCTCTACATGCCGCTAGAGCCCAGAAATCTAAACCTAAAAGATCTCAAATTTCAGCCAAATTCAAGATGCCCTAACCCTAGGAAAACTAGCTATTTAATGCATACAGTTCAAGGGAAATCTCTAAACAGTCCCTACATTCAAATTTTCCTCCTAACTGCCTCAAACATCCTTCTAAAATGGCTCCGTCAAACCCGGGCGGTCGGCTCCTACTTATAGGAAGTGGAAAACCTCTGCCGGTTTCGCCGGTAAGCCGGTCCTGTATGGACCGGTCTAACAATATTCCCCTCCCAAAAACCCACATTGTCCGCAAGTTGGAAAGACAACACCCTCCTTCATTTCTTCTTCATCACAAACGATAAGGACTTGAAGAGTTTGGTCCTTATACCTATGACCCGGCATATACCTCTTGTCACATCTAAAACAGAGCCCCTTCACCCTTTTCTCCTGTAATTCTGTTTCTATGAGCTTCTTGAAGTTGTCCCCAGATCTTTACTCCCACAATCTTCTCCTTCGAAGTCTCCTGAAGAGTATTTGATGTATGCTCTTTGGGTCCCATAAAGGTGGTGGTCCTCCTGTTCGGACCTTCTGAGCTGCTGCCTCCCATCACTCTCTCTAGATGCCTCTGATCCTCCACCAATTGAGCTAGCTCCACAACCTCTCTCAAATCACGAGGCCTCATTACTCTAACTACTACCTAGATCTCTGGTGTTAGTCCCTTCATGAAATTTCCCTCTAGCACTGTCTCAGAAAGGCGATCCAGTCGGCTAGCAAGGTACTTGAATATCTCATGGTACTCCGTTACTGAACCCTCCCGTGTCAAGGTGAAGAACTGCTCATAGAATTCTCCTCCTCTGCCAGTTCAAAAACATTATACCAAACAATCCTTGAACTCCTCCAACTCCGAATGGCTCGCCTCATGTCCCGCCATTGATACCATGCCAATGCCTTCCCTTCTAAGCACAGTCCTGACGCTGTCAATTTCTCCTCCTTTGTTAACCCGTTGACTACAAAGTATCAATCCGCTTTGTAGATCCACTAATGTGCGTCGTCATCCTCAAAGATGGGCATCTTCAGCTTTCTCACCTTCGGGTCACCTCCGTTCCCGAATCCTCCATAGTGATGCAAGCAAAAATTTGGGAAGGGCCCCAATTTTTGCAAGCAAAAGACTAAGACTTCCTACATAAAAGAAATACAGAAAATGCTAAAGAAACACACCAAATTCTCAAAAAGACACTTTTTTAATATAAAAATGACATTTACAACTTTGACTTACAAACGATATATAAACAAACATAAAAATAAAAACCTAAACTTGTTCTGCCTTGAGAAGAAGATACAGGTGAGGTGGATACTTGCGGGAAGAAGAATGAGGTTAGAAGCCAAGACGAAACATATGAGAAGCTCGCAAGCATTCCGAAGAAGAAGAGAAGAGAGAAATGGAACAAGCTCGCAAGCTTTTCCAACAAAACCCTTTAGGTTTTCTATTTCAAAAATCACATTATAACACACATTTTTTTTATTCCAAAACATCTACTTTTTATAGACCAAAAGAGGGCAGCTAAACAGCCCCTTAAAGCATTAATTGAACCTATTAGATTTAGGGAAATAAAAGGCCAACAGCCACCAAACAGCAGTTCCCATTTGGTACAAGAAACAGAGAAGAGAAAGTCATGGGAAACCAAGCAGGCAGCCACGGGAAACCAAGCAGGCAACCACGGGAAACCAAACCATCAAGGGAACCGATGAGCCAGCACAGAGAACAAAGGGCCAAGGCACGGGAAAACCAGCCAACACAGGAAACAAAGGGGCAAGACATGGGAAAACCAGCCAACACGCAAGGCACGGGAAAACCAACAAGCACAGGAAACCGAGAAGACAAAGGGGAGGAGAAGAGCAAGGATCACCTCATTGTGTGCTACCAACTGAGCACATAAATGAAGTAAACTTCAGCTCATAATGAGCTATCCATCAGCTCAAACATTAATGAGCTAAAATTAAGTAGATTTTCTAATAAATTAGCTCAAAACCAAGTAGCCAAAGGCCCAAACCGAGAGCACAAGTAGCCCAAGGGTAAAAAAAAAATTCTCATATTATTTTGACCCCCCCTGCATGCATCACATAGCCTCCCATTCCTCAAAGAGGAGGTGCCCAGGTGGCCACCAATCGTCATGCTCTTCCCTTCGACGCTCATACCCAAGTTCTTCCCCAAAATCCCCTATTCTTTTTTCAAAATCAGCACCCCGATGATCGAAATCATCCCCTCTCCTCATCTCTTCCCTAGAAAGTGGTTCTAGAGGAGGCAGTCCGTCTTCTCCCTCCAGGATCTCCACTTCTGGATTTTTCCTTTCCCTAAACGTGTTATAGTTCCCACCTCTTCCATGGCCGCCGGTAGTTTACTTTGCTTCCGATATCACTGATTTGGGTTTGGCTTCTAGCAATTTCTTCAATATTTCTTCCACCATGGCGAACTTTCCCTCCATTCTTTCATTGACAGATGCGATCAGATTTTGAAAATAAGTAATCTTCTCCTCAAAATCTGCTTTGAGTTGCACAAGTTCTCCCTCCAAAACTTCTACTTTCCTTCCGGCCATTGGTTCCCCTTAGATCGATGTGCTTTTATACCAATTTGATAGGAAACACTTGTAGATCTCAAGTATTTTCTATCAATCCTCGAAAAATAGCAAGAAATTTCCACAAATCCACAGATAATCAAAGAAAAATAGGAATTTTATTGCAAGAACACAAACTAACGGAAGAAAATAGCAAGATACAGTTGATCCTCAATTCGAGAGGACGATCAATCTCTCCCAAATCTCTAGACGCCGCTAGAGCTCTAAAACCTAAACATAAGAGATCTCAAATTTCAGTTAAATTCAAGACGCCCTAACCCTAGGAAAACCAGCTATTTAATCCATACAATTCAAAATGAAATCTCTAAACAGTCTCTACATTCAAATTTCCCTCTTTAACTCCCTAAAAAATCCTTCCAAAAGAGCTTCGTCAAACCTGGGCGGTCGGCTCCTGCGTACAGGAGGCGGAAAACCTTTGCCTGTTTCGCCCGACCGGTCTGACAGTTTACAGGATGACTAAGGACAAGAGATCAATCTATGCCTGATGACAACCAAACCAAGAGACACCATTTCCACAAATGCATCTTGGGCCTTGGCAATACCCAAAAAATTGAAACATTGAATTGTGAAATCTTGTAACTGAATGGTTGAGGATTCTGGAAGGCTGTACATGAGGCTTGAAAGAAGAACCAACAACACTGCATAAGAATGATTGGGATTAGATTTAAGTGAGGGACTCACCTAAAAGAAGGCTAACCAGCATCTCTTACAGCTTATTATAATCAATTTTTGGCTAGTCTTACAATTTGCACCCCCAGAAACAGAAGAAAAAAGATAAGCAACTAGGGGCCTAGAAATTAAAATTTATTGTTTGGCTCGGCAAAGAAGTAATTTATACAGTTTGTGATCTATATCAATATTATTTCTTGTTTTAAGTAAACTAATGCATTAATACTAGCGATTGATTCTTCTTTATCTTCTTGGCGGATATCTCTGCATGCTCATTAATCATAATATTACAACATGCTTCCTTTATCCTTTGTACTTGGTTGATTGTGTTGTTAACATGTGATGTTTATTCTCATCATTATTCTATGATTTTATGTAAAACGAATTCTCTATTACCAATTTCCTTGTAGATGATATACCTATACTTTCTTATTTTGCGTGATGCTACAAATATGTAGAGTTTATACTTGTCAATCAAGAATTGGGTAATTTGGATTGGCTTCTTTATTTGTATATAGGAGTTTCCTGCATTGTGTATCAAATTAATTGTATGAAGAAATGCGTGCTAGTCAAAACATATAAAAGCCAATTTTCCTTAAAAAAATATTAGCTCTCTTCCTCGATATAACATTCCACTAATATGGTGCAGTGGGAAACTCTCTTGGGAGGACGTTTTGCGATATGCAAGTATCCGCAAGAGATATTTGTCCCTATATGCTTCTCTCTTAAAGTCAGATTTAACCCGCTTGGTAGTGGATGACAATGAAGAGATTGACAAATTAGATCGTGAGCTTGACATTGATGTCATTCTACAGTGGAGGTAAATTGTTCTATCCTATGCAAAGCTTCAGAATAATTACCCATCTTGCTTGAAAACTAATTCTGATACTCAATTCTCTGAGTGTTTCTTTCAGTGATCTTTTGGCTTGAAAATTCATAATTAGCAATCTTCTGTTTGTAAATAGAATCTTTTAAGATGCTCCATATGTCAATTTGCAGAAAGATGCGCTTATCTTCAGTTTGGTCAATCTTACGCTTTCTTTTGCTGTAATGATAATGCCCCTTTTTTGGTATTGCTCACCTAGGCATGGTGTTGTGTTACAGTTTTCCAAATAAGTAAACTGGACTGTTCGATGTTATTTTCTTCTTCACAGGTTGGGTAGATGAATCCTCTCTCTCTCTCTCTCTCTCTCTCTCTCTCTCTCTCTCTTTGAAGGAATCCAATCCCAGTCTCCCATCTTGAGATAAGGAGCCACACCTCTGGGACAAATCCAGCGGAGGTTACCAAATCCTAGCTCTGATAGTTAGGCCTTTTTGAATTGAATATATATATATATATATAAGCCACCCATTTATTTTTTTTAAATCTTATAATATTGATAATGATTCAGCTTCAAATAGAGTTAATGTTAGCACAAGATTTGCTCAATTCATTTTTGACGGATCCTATTTAAACTTTAAAAAATCAATTAATAAACTATTACATGATGTTAATAATATGGTAAATTTAAAAGAATTATATAATAAATGTTATCTTCACATAAAAAGTTCTTTGTTTCTATAAGCTAAAGATAAAGATAAAAATATAAATATATATAGATTATATTAAGGGCCTACTTAGACAACTTTCTTACTGATTTAGGCTTCGTTTATGATAGCTTTCTTATTACTTCTTAAAGCAATTTCCTAATAAAAAATTAAAAATTTTATACTAAGAAACTACTTTAAGAAGCAATAAGAAAACCGACCCAAACAAAGTCTTACTTTTTAGACGGCAACCATAATTTTTTGTTAGCTGCTAATTTATCAAAACTTTTAAGAAAATTTTATGCTAGAAAATTATTATTTCCAACAATTATCATGAAAGTTACATTTTTATAAGTTATTTAATCTTTTAAATCATAGTAAGCTTAATTAAAATCATACTTAATTCAGCTTAATACGGTATAAATTCTATAGACAGGATTGGCTTCTGAGGGCACATTGTGGGCAAGACATTGCATTTGATGCAAAAAAGTTAACTGGCATGCTGAATGGTTGCAAGATATCTCTTGATGTCAGACACATTAATGTATTTTTCAATGCCTATTAAGATTTCCAAGTTTAGAGTATTTGACCCTTATGAAAATTGGAGTTGGTTGCAGTTCCATTCCAATTTACTTCACCCTTCGTTCATTTATACGCTAGGCTAAGTTATCTCCACCATCACCCTCATCAACTATGACAAGGAGGTTTTTATTAGGACTTTGATAAGCATAATGGCAAAGCAACATACACTTGGAACATGGTCATTGCTACTATCCTTAAAATCATAAATACAATAGAACTTTTCCATGGTATCCTTATTAGGTTCCATCCCTTGAGAAAATATGTGCTTTAGTATACTGTGTGCACGTGTCAACAAGACTCTGTTCCCTTGGTTTAGGCAGTAACTTTACTAGTTTTTGATGTCTAAAACTGCATGAACTCCAAAACAAGTTTGAATGACTTCTCCATAGGATGCACAAGGATGGGTAACATTTCCATTTGTTCTCCTAAGTTAATGAGAATTCTAGATATGGCCTACTTGTGTTATCTACAAATGAAATTGAATAATAAAGTTATCAAATCAATTCAGCTTGTTGGAGATGTACATATTGTGATGGTGAAAGTTTGAAAACTTATCCCATATATGATTTTGATGTTGGGATGTACGTCTTGGAAATTTCTTTCGTAGTGAGTTACCTTTCTATGATGGGAAAATGGGCATTAGCTTGTCCTCAAACTTCATTTTGGAAAACTTATCCTGATGACTAGTTGAAATGTAGTTACACTCAGAATTATGGTTAATTTATAATTGACAATTTGCTATGTAGCTACGGATATGGCGACACGGATACGACACGATACAGATGCGGGACACGTCAATTTTTAAAAATACAGGATACTGGTACGACGCTGACACAACATTATAATTTATAAATCATACATAAAAATTAAGAACACAATCAAAGCATAATATTTAAAATTACAAAAAAAAAAAAATGACAACAACATCATTTGTAGCCTTGTAGCTTATAATATCAAAATATAAGTAAGCATTAAATGTCTAGTACAACAACAAAAGCATAAACATAAATTATCTAGCACATGAAGTTTCAACTATTCAATAGGAATGATATAATTATCTTCTTCACTGGTTTGTCTTTGAACTTCTATATATATATATATATATTTTAACTTCTATATCATCTTCAATAAATATCATAGCTTCTAATTCAGGCTCATCAAGTGAAAGATTAGTAATTTTTAATATTTTCATATCATCAATAGACTCAAATCCATCTTGGAAATGAGAGAATCTTGCTCGCAACCGCGGAAGTAAATACGACACGTTTTTTTTTTCCGGATTTCTTTTGGTTTTTCAACGGTCACGCGTATTGATACGCATGTCCTTTTGAAATTAAATAGTATTTTAATTGGATGCGGCTTTGGCGTATCCGACACGTATCAGTGGAGTATCAGAGGCGTATCTGTGTATCGGATACAACACGCCTTCATAAATAGGTGTATCGGTGCAACATAGACAATTTGAAAAAGTCATTCAGATTTAATTTATCATCAAAAGAAGGCGCCTCAAGCTACGCCTCTTTCATTATGTTATCATCCATCTATTTTTCAAGTATCTTGAAGGCGCAACATAATAATGATAGTGGCTAAAAATTACAAGATATGATTACAAGCTTGCCAACTAGGTATCAATAATGATATGCCCTTATCATATAGTGCCAACCATACATATACATAAGAATGAGAATCCACTATGAATTTGCATGTTTTTTAATTCATACCTACTTGAATCCGAGGAGCTTGAATGTATTTGTAATCAAGATCATCTTTATAGTTGTCATATTTTATTCGAAGTGATCGAGGTGTCACAATGTAGTTTGGATCCACCTAGTTCAAATCTTCATGAGCATGACAAATTCTCCATGTAAGCAACTTTTTTTTGAATGCTAATTATGTGCAGCTTAAAAGGATTCCAAATAACTTTTAATATGCGTGATTTTCCCATTTATGAAATATTGTTGGGGGCTTATTACTTAGGGGCTTATTACATATTCAATGGCTCGTAAGTTCTCACGTGGCTTAGGTATTGAAAAAATTGTGATAGGATTTCTACTTTGAGTGGCCAAAGATAATATTTTCTTTATGTTCTCTTAATTAGGAATTAGTTGTTTACTTTTTTTTAGTTATTAATTTCATGATAGTTAACATGCAATAATCCCTCAAAGAAAGTTTGATTTTTTGATTGGCACGCTCTTTCTAAAATAATCCTTCAAGTTTGTACAAACCTGAGTATGATGAGTTGAATGAAAGTTACTTGTAACTTATATTTTTGGCTTTGTAGTGTTTACGTATTTGTTTTGAGGGTTAAATACAAAGCAATTCATCAATTTAAAAGTTTTGAGGATTCAACCTCTTCAACTTAGAGAGGATTCATTATATTTGTATTTGTCTTTAAATTTTTTTCTTTCAAATTTTCGTCTAGTCCACAATTTAGCTAATTACTTTGCATCAGTATGTCAACCTTAGAAAAATTTTCGTTCGAGTAGATGTAAAAATGATTACTTGGAGTATAATTTTGGTAGTAATAGATCTAATTGGAGGATTGTGATTTTGGGCGATCAAGTCATTAATAAGAGTACACATTTTAGATATCTTAGTTCTATTGTTCAAAGTGATGGGGATTTATTAGTAGAATTCAAGTTGGATGGTTGAATTGGAGGAATGCATTAGGCCTGTTGTGTAATAGAATCCCTCAAACTTAAGGAAAAATTATATTAGATGGAGATCAAACCTATAATGCTTTATGGCACAAAATGTTGGCCATTAAAAGAGAAGCACAAAATTAAGTGAGGTGTTGTAGAGATGAGGATGCTCTGGTGGATGAGTGGCTTCACTCTTGGAGACATAATGGAAACAAGTATATACGTTAAAAAGTTGGAGTAGCTCTAGTGACATATAAGATTAGAGAGAGGCACCTTAGATGATTTAATTAAGCAAAACGTCGGCTTTCCGATGTCTCGGTTAGGAGAGCAGATGTATTGAATTTGGCCTATATTAAGAAAGGTAGAGGTTTAGCTAAAAAGACTTGGTTTGAAAATAATAGAAATGACATTTTTTATTAGATTTATATGAGAATTTGTCTCTTAATAAGACACAATGGAGAGAAAAGATTCATGTAGCTGACCCATGCAGTGGGATAAAGGCTTGATATTGTTGTAGACCTTTGCATCTATATGATATTGTAGCACTTAGCCTCATTGTTTAAAATTGTGCAATATGAGGCTGGCCTTGAGGCCCGCCTCATCGCAATTCCAGTGAAAAAGCCTCGAGGCTTACGTCTCGAGCTTTTCTTATGAGGCTTACGCCTCAGCTTGGCTGAGGCCCGCTTTGAGGCGCGCCTCACCTTATTAGCGTGAGGCGTATGCCTCAACCGATTTATATATTTTTTAATTAAAACATATCTAAATCCTAAACTAAAGCCCCTTACAAATTATTTTCATGTTGTTGTGTTCTTGTTATAGTTGAATTTCAATTCTCTGTCATGCAATTTATCATTTGTCACTTTACGTCTTATGCAATTTTTTGTTTCATATATATATGCCAATTTGTTACTTCATAATCCAATAGAAAGTTAATATGTCATTCTTTAACATATTATTTGAGTATTATATAAAAAATTAATTTTAACATTTATTTTCATTTTACGCAATTTTTAGATTTGAGGCTTACGCCTCAAAACACCTTGAGGGTTATGCCTCATCTCACAAAAGAAAAATGCCTCAATACCTAACTACGCAATTTTAAACATTGCTTAGCCTTGCTTTTAAAAAAATCTATATCAAGCTTGACCAATATGATAGTTTGGGTTGTTGACAACATTTCTTCACTTGTATAAGATACCTTAAATTGTCTATTATTGATATATAAATTATTTCTGTATTACAAATTGGACTATCCTGTTAGCTATGTTTCATATAGCATTTGTACTTGTGTTTGTATTGTCTTATCAACATGAATATTTATGCGGTAGAAGTTGAGTATGAAAGGCACTGTGACCATGTGTGACAAATATGAAAGGCGCTCTAAACATGTGGGATAAATTTAACATATGTTAGAAATATAGAAATTAAGATGATTATTAGTGAAGTGAAATGTAAAAATTTTGTTTATATATGTAATCCAATAATGGTTAAGTTAAATAAAATATTTGTCAACTGTGACCAATGATTTAAATTAAACCAACTTATAAATTTTGGTTAAGGAACTTGCGTTCCTTTCTTGTCCAATGAACTCTATAGAGAATCCATTGCATAGGAGACTCTCACCTTCTCCAGAAAACTAGAGCAGTTGATGAATCTTTTGTAAGAAATCAAGCCATTAAATAGTATTATCAATTTAATTGAATTTTCTAGGCGTAATATGTAATTATATAGTAGGGTACATGAATTATAACATCTACTTTTGTGAATGTATTCATTGTTAAATTAAGACACAATTGCAACTCTTTTAATCAGGGACTGTAGATGGAGTTGTTCGTAAACTGCATCTTTTCTCTAGAAGTAATGCCAGTCGTTTTTTTTCTTGGTCTTCATAAGCAATTCTTTTAGACTTTAGATTGAATAGAATCAGTTGGCATCTTTTCTATGGAAGCAACTTTGCAGAACTCTATCTAGTATTGTGAATTGACTTGCTTGTAGTTGGCTAGTTTTGTGAATTGGCATTGCTTCAATTTGAAGCTCATTTCAAACTACAATTAGTCGTTGAATTAAAATGATGCTCATTAGTCGTAGATTAGTAGACCTATATTTTTTTCTAGAATAACTTAGCAGACCTCTATCTAGTTTTGCGAATTGGCATTGCTTTTAGTTGAAGCTCTTTTTGAACTACAATTAGTCGTAGAATTACTATGAAGCTTATTAATCTAACACTCATTAACCATGATTGAGATCAACTTTAGCAGAACGCCCACCACTATGTTGATAAGAAGAGAAAGAGGGTCCCTTTGTAGCATTTAAATTGTTGCCAAGTTCCATGTTTGATAACCAATTATTAAAATCTAGCTCATCTCATTCTGCCACAATGCCTGTTGCAGTGTCCTAGTTGTCGCCATATTGCGTGCTTTGTGCCCTGTCAATTCAGTTCATCTTTTCGGATTTGTCGCTTGCTTATTTGACTTTGGTGCCCTGCCGCACACAGTTGCACATGCCTTTACACATGCATTCGTTGCTATTAATGATCCCTCTTAAGCTGCCTTGCATTTTAATGACGCACTCTTTCCCTCTTACCAACGATTGCTTTCCTCTCTGGGAAATTTTGTTTCCTATTCTAGATCCATGCTGCTTTTATCCTCACCTATTCTATATCCATGCTGCTTTTATCATCACCTCTTTTAAGCTTCTCTTGCCAGCTCTCCATCGCATTGATCCCTCCTTGAATGTTCTAGTAAGAATGGGGCTTCTTCCATTTTTGCCTCCGTCTCTTGTGTTGATGGTTTTTACTATTTTGGAGGCTCCCACTATCATTTCTTCAAATACTGCCATTCTTGTTATCGTTCTTTTGCTTATATGATGGATGAATCATTGGGTTTAGAATTGCGTGCTTCCCATTTTGCCCTTTTTTCTTTATTACTTAATCAAGGCTGCATTCCTTGCAATATTAACCAACCATCTTCCTTTCTAGGAAATCATGAGCTTATCTTCTCCATGGAGGAAATCTCTTAGCTTGTTACGCCACTCTTTATATATTTTAGGCAAACTTGCATTGGCCAATCCAACTTGGATGCTATTTTTAAATTATTGTTTGAACTACGCTTGATGGGTAACTATTCTATGTAATTAATTGATTCTCTTCACATTATTATAAGAGTTTTTTTAGTTGCAAACTATATATAACTTTTCTCTATACATACGTACTATGTTAAAGGCTTTTTAATGTGTATGCTTAAGTGTGGTTTCCTCATTTCTGATATGTTTCCTCATTTCGGATATGTTCGTGAAACCACCAATTCACCCCTATATTAGTTGTTTTTCCTCAACTTCGATTGCATTTCAATCAATCTTTTTTATACTCTTGAGTTACCTTTGGTAAGCATTTACAAGTGGATGCTGCTACTGCTCGTCTTTAGAGAATTAGACAAATGAGAGCTAAGCTTGGCCTTTCCACGGTAAATGTCATTGAGTATATTCGTAAAAATATGGGTACATAGTGTTTGGAATAATTTAATTTATAAATCGTTAGCTTCTTCCTAACTCCTAAGTCAAATGAGAGTTCAATCAAGAAAAGAAGGGCTGTCAGCCAGGTAGACCTTAAAGAAATCAATCTTGAATGAAGGCTTGTTAAATTTGTCAAAAAGGAAAAATTCAGAAAAATCTGGTGTGATATCTTTTGAGTTGGACAAATTATAGTTACCTGACTTAATGTGCTGAATAAAGTAGCATTTTCTGTGCCAGCTAGCAATTATATAAAATTAGGAAGTATTGTTATCCATGTCTAGGTACCCATGCAACCTTAGACCTTTGGTGACAATAGATTTCCTTCTCTTCAAACTACTTTGAAAGCCATTTTTGGCCAAGGATCCCTTGAATCTTGGTGAGTGCAAGAACCAATTCAACCTTCTCTTTGATAGAGTTATGTTTAAAATCATATTGGTCTTTTATTCTGTAGAGATTATATGATGATGATACTTTTCTCAAAGTTTATCTTCTAATGAGTTTAAGCTTCTTGATTATGTAGTTGACCTGATCACCCGTGGGAGAAAACTTTTCCACTAATGATCGATCATTTCCTTGAAGCCTCTTTGCAAAACTATAAAATTGTCGACAACAAAAAATATGATGCAAGCAAAACTAGAGTAAAGAGACAAATTGGAGAACACCAGGACAAGACTTAAACCAAACTCGATTCAAATGTAGCTTGCAAATATTCAAACAAACTTAGGAGAAACAAAAGCCAAATCGAACTAAACAAAATAAAAATATAAAAACGTTATTCTCAGTATAACCGTCTAGCGGTCTCCTCACATGCAACGAAAGTAGGAAATTTAAGAAAATTGTGCTTAGGCTTGCAAACTAGGGGTGTCAATTATTGACTCGACTCGACAACCCGACCCGAAAAATTCGGGTTTGGGTCGACCCGTTTAACAAACGGGTCGGGTTCGGGTTTCAATTTTCAACCCATTTAAAAGACGGGTCGGGTCCGGGTCACCCGAAAATGACTCGAGCTAACCCGAATACGCCTCTGCCCGTTTCATTTTTCCCGCATGGGAGGGAATCGAGGGACCTCAGCGTCACGTCGCGTCGTCGCAATGCCAGCCTTCCGCGTCAGGCCTACGACGTCAATCCTGCATGCCTACACGGGAGTCGCCAGAGCGCGGGAGTTCGCCGTAGCGCGGGAGCACGCCTACGCGGCTACGCCTAAGCCCAGGTCGCGCTCGCGCGGACCGCGTGGTCGACCGGAGCGCGAGAGTTCGCCTATGCGGACCGCGTGGTCTCCGGAGCGTGGGAGCACGCCTACACGCCAGAGCCCAGGTTCGCGGGTCGGGTCAACCTGGTAACCCGCGCGGGTCGGGTTCGGGTTAAAATCTCTGACCTGTTTGACTAAAAGGGTCGGGTTCGGGTCAACCCGTTTACAGTTGGGTCAACTCGGGTCAGACCCGAACTCGACCCGTTGACCTGAATTGACACCTCTATTGCAAACCAAGGGTCCACCACTGCAAAAGAGTCCACGTCCCTTCCAAACTCCTCCGGCAAATGTCTTCAAATTTCAGCCAACATACACTTCCAAAGTTCAAGAAGAAGGATACAGATGGAGTGGAACTTGTGTAGGGAAGAAGAGGTTAGAAGCCAAGACGAAATAGAGAAGAGAAGAAGGGGATGGAACAAGCTCTCAAGCTTTTCCAAGAAGAAACCCTCAGGTTTTTTAGAGATTTTTTCTTAGATTTCAACAACCTTTTCCATGCCAAAACATCTCCATTTTATAGGCAAAAGAGAGGAACCAAATAGCCATAACACCTCCAACCAAACTAATTAGATTTAGGGAAATGAAAGGCCAACAACCACAACACAGCAGCCCCAACCCGGTACAGAAAACAGAGAAAAGAAGGCAACGGGAAACCAAGCAAGCAGCCATGGGAAACCCAACCAGCAAGGGACCCGAGGAGCCAGCACAGAGAACGGAACAGCAGCACGAGAAAACAGCCAGGGGCCACGGGAACAACAAAAGGCAAGAGGAAACCGAAGAGACAAAGGGAGGAGAAGGGGCAGTCCACTCCAAAATGAATCCAAGACATAATAGCATACCTTTTTGAAATAATGAGCTAGGAAGTGCAATAAATTCCCCAATCATTGAGCTAAACTTCAGCTCAAGCATTTATGAGCTAACACCAAGTAGAATCCACCATTTTTTAGCTCAACACCAAGTAGCCAAGGCCCACCCGAGAGCAACCACCACACCAAAACAGAAATCAGCAAGCAGCCCAAGGACGGAGAGGACCCAAAAGCCAGCAAATCCAAGGTTTTCCATGCCTAGCACATTCCTACCATGATTATTGGAAGCTCAACCATCATAGGATAGCTTAAAAAATATAAAAAACAACTAATATTGTTCAAAATATATTAAAACAAAATAAACTAAAAATATTGGATGCATCAATTCCCCCATGGTGGGAAAGTCTCATCTCCTGATGCGAAAGCTTCCACAACTCTTTTATAAAGCTATGGATGACGCTTTTCAAGTTCTTTTGCATCCATCCAAGTACAGTCCGTCAAGGGGCGATTTTTCCATTTTGCTAAGAACTTCATGTGTTCACCATGCCGAGTCTTAGTAGTTTTGACATCAAGAATATCTTCAACCTGTTCATTATAACTCAAAACAGATGTGGAGAGGTAAAGTTTCAAGTTCCACATGATCGCCAGTATTTCCTTCATATAAAGAAAGATCAGAAACATTAAACACAGGAGAAGGGCCAACAGTAGAAGGAAGATCCATAAGATAAGCATTTGAGACCAATTTTTTTAGAATACGAAATGACCCAAATTTCTTCCTGCTTAATTTTCCAAAAGTACCTACAGGAAATTGTTGGCGACGAAAATAAGCCATAACCAAATCTCCTTCTTTGAAATAAACCTCTCTATGGTGTTTGTCAGTATTAGTTTTGTACTTCACATTAGCCATTCGGAGTTTTTCAAGAACTTGCTGTTGGACAGTTTTAATATGGTCAAAAATTTCAGAAGCTTCAGCATTAATATTATTTGGCAAAGGCAAACAATTTCTATCTACAATGTGAGGTATAGGCTGGCCATAAATGACTTCAAGTGGAATTTTACCAGTAGAGCGATTGACATAATTATTGTAAGCAAATTCAGCTTGGGGAAAAATCAAATCTCATTGGGATGGTTTCTCACCTGCCAGGCACCTCAACAAGTTTCCCAAACTTCGATTTACAACTTCAGTTTGCCCGTCAGTTTGTGGATGATAAGCACTGCTGAGCTGAAGAGGAGTTCTTAATTTTGCCTAAAGTGTTCTCCAAAAATGACTAAAAAATCTAGTATCTCTATCAGAAGTAAAAGTGCGAGGAACACCATGAAAACGAACAATTTCTTTAAAGAACAAATCAGTAATATATGAAGCATCAAAATCAACTTCAAAAATGTTTTCAAAGTTTGGCAAACTAAGAATGGGAGATTAACTCATTTTTTTCTTAATGATTTCAAAAGTTTGTTCAGCTTGAGGTGTCCACTTAAACACCCCTTTTTTAAACAATCAGTAATAGGAGCAATCAGAGAACTAAAATTTCTAATAAACCTTCGATAAAAAGAAGCAAAACCATGAAATCCTCTCACCTCACTTATGCTTTTAGGAGTGGGCCAATTTTGAATTGCCTCTATTTTTATTGGATCAACTTTTATGCCCTCGGCAGAAACAATAAACCCAAAAATGTTAAGCTCGAAGTCATAAAGGAACATTTTTTAAGATTGATATACATCTTTTGTTCCCTTAGAGTTTGCAACACGTGTCTCACATGAATAAGATGCTCAAAATATTGAACACTATAGATCAAAATATACAACAACAAACTTGCCATAAAAGGTCTCAAAATATGATTCATAGTTCTCATAAAAGTGCTTGGAGCATTTGAAAGCCCAAATGGCATTACAAGCCATTCATACAAACTCTCTTTTGTTTTAAAAGCAGTTTTTCATTCATCTCCAGATATTATTCTTATTTGATGATACCCACTTCTCAAATCAATTTTAGAAAAGATTTTTGCACCGCTTAGCATATCTAGCATGTCATCCAATTTAGGAATAGAAAAGCGATATTTAATAGTGATTTTATTTATCGCCCTACTATCCACACACATTCTCCACATACCATCTTTTTTTGGAGTTAATAAATGATGCAATCAAAAATTTGGGGGAGGGACCCAAATTTTTGATCACAAAAAAACTAGACCTTACTAGGAAATAGAACATTACAAAACTTATAATAATTAGACAAATTAAACAAAACAAAACACAATTTTAATATTATAAAAACTATTACAACTTGGACACTTACAAACGACTCAAATGACTCTTACAAATGACTCTTACACCCCTTGCATAACATCAATAAAGCAGGCACATCACAAGGACTTAAGCTTTCTTTAATCAAACCATTTTCTAGCAAATTAGTCACTTGCTTAAAAAGTTCAGCATGTTCATTTGGACTCATCCTATAATTATGTAAATTAGGCAATGTTGCTCCAGGAATTAAATCAATGTGTTGAATATCTCTCATCGGTGGCAAACTTACAAGCAATTTTCAAGAGTTAAATCAGAAAACTCATCGATTAAAGATCGAATTTAAGTAGGAATTTGAAGCACATAATCAATTTCTTTTTCCAAAACCAAGTAAACCACATCAGAGTGTTTCAAATTATTCGTATTCAAAAGCAATTCAGGAGTACTTAATTTGACAACTTTGTTATTTTTAGCAGGTGAATCAGGCACATGTTTTTGCGGATAGAGAGTGAATTCCTTATTGTTTTGAATCAAATAGTAAGTGTTTTTCTCCTCGTTGTGAATAGTTTTGTTATCAAATTGCCAAGGTCATCCCAACAGAATGTGACAAACTTCAAGAGGCACAACATCACAAGTCACTTGATCTTTAAAAGACCCCCCAATTGTTAAGTTAACAACAAATTGCTTTGTGATAGGAACCTCACCTCCTTTAAACGAAGAAATTTTATAAGGTTTAGCAAGCGGTTTGGACTTTAATTTCAGCTTATCGACCATCAATTGAGATACAAAATTTCTTGAACATCCACTATCTATCATAAGAGTGCAGATTTTCCCTCCAACTGTACAAGTTATTTTGAAAATGTTTCTTCTATGCCACTTGTCCCCGTTATAAATTTTTGTTGTTAAGACTTGTCGGATTACCAAAAGTTCTTCTCCTTCATCCCCCTCAACATCAATTTTCTCTAATTCTATGTCATTTTCATTTTCAGATTCTTTTTCTTCCTGTTCCTCTACTTGTTCGTTGTTTTCAATGAAGTTAGTTCTTGGCGGGTTGTTTTTTCTACAAGTTGCAGAAAGATGGCCATAAAGCCCACATTTGTAGCATTGTCCGATTAATTTAGGTTGTTCAGGAGGCTTAGCACCCATAATTCCCTTTCCTTTATCCACATTTTGATTTTCAAAAAGTTTAGCTTTAGTACCCGATGTTCCTACAGAAGTTTGAGTTTGACTCTTAATCCCGCCAGTTGGTCGCCGCTTATAAGTTTCCGTTATCTTTTTATGACCTCTTTCTCATTGATGTTGTTTTTCAATTTTTAATGCCATTCGATATGCCTCGTCAACTTTTATTACATGATGCAAGTTCAGTTGATCATGAATTGTCCATTTATGACCGTTAATGTATCTTGAAACAGTTTTCTCTTCAGATTCGTCTAAATCATTTCTTGATTGAAGTTTGTAAAACAGTTCCATATATTCTTCCACATTTTGAGTTCCTTGTCGCAAATCATTGAATTCTTGAAATAGAGTTCGTGCGTGATCAGTCGATAAAAATTGTACTCTTATTTTTTCTTTCATCCGTTCCCAGTTTTGAATTTTTTCTTTACCACGCCTAAGTCTATTGTTTTGCAAATTTTTCCACAATGTAAGAGCATGACCATTTAATTTTAAGCTTGTAAATTTCACCTTTCGATTTTCAGGAATTTCTTTTCAATCAAAAAATTGATTCATTTTCTAAAGCCATTTGAGAAATAGATCAGGTTGCAACTTACTCTCAAAGTTTTGAACTTCAATTTTAATTCCAAAATACCAGTTTCGTTGTCGCCTATTTTGATTCCTAGGGTCTTTGTTCGCTTTCAGATGTTTGAACATGTTGTTGATTAACATTAAGATTAGCAAGGGTATTAGCCATTTCTTTCATTTGATTTTGCAAATCCGCTAATTGTTGCATACATTATGCCATTCCCCTGGATTATTAGCCATCTTAAAAATCAAAGAGACAAAGGACTCACAAACCAAGGATTTCCTAACTTGCTCTGATACCAAGTTTGATGCAAGCAAAACTAGAGTAAAGAGACAAATTGGAGAACACCAGGACAAGACTTAAACCAAACTCGATTCAAATTTAGCTTGCAAATATCCAAACAAACTTAGGAGAAACAAAAGCCAAATCGAATTAAACAAAATAAAAATATAAAAACGCTATCCTCAGTATAACCGTCTAGCGGTCTCCTCACATGCAATGAAAGTAGGAAATTTAAGAAAATTGTGCTTAGGCTTGCAAACCAAGGGTCCACCACTGCAAAAGAGTCCAACGTTTCTTACAAACTCCTCCGGCAAATGTCTCCAAATTTCAACCAACATACACTTTCAAAGCTCAAGAAGAAGGATACAGATGAAGTGGAACTTGCGTAGAGAAGGAGAGGTTAGAAGCCAAGAAGAAATAGAGAAGAGAAGAAGGGGATAGAACAAGCTCTCAAGCTTTTCCAAGAAGAAACCCTCAAGTTTTTTAGAGATTTTTTCTCAGATTTCAACAACATTTTTCATGTCAAAACATCTCCATTTTATAGGCAAAAGAGAGGAACCAAATAGCCATAACACCTCCAACCAAACCAATTAGATTTAGGGAAATCAAAGGCCAACAACCACAACACAACAGCCCCAACCCGGTACAGAAAACAGAGAAAAGAAGGCCACGGGAAACCAAGCAGGCAGCCACCAGAAACCCAACCAGCAAGGGACCCGAGGAGCCAACACGGAGAACGGAACGGCAGCACAAGAAAACAGCTAGGGGCCATGAGAACAACAAAAGGCAAGAGGAAACTGAAGAGACAAAGGGAGGAGAAGGGGCAAAGTCCACTCCAAAATGAATCCAAGACATAATAGCATACCTTTTTGAAATAATGAGCTAGGAAGTGCAATAAATCCCCAATTATTTATGAGCTAACACCAAGTAGAATCCATCATTTTTTAGCTCAACACCAAGTTACCAAGGCCCACCCGAGAGCAGCCACCACACCAAAACAGAAATCAACAAGCAACCCAAGGACGAAGAGGACCCAAAAGCCAGCAAATCCAAGGTTTGCCATGCCTAGCACATTCCTACCATGATCATTGGATGCTCAACCATCATAGGATAGCTTAAAAAAACATAAAACACAACTGATATTGTTCAAAATACATTAAAACAAAATAAACTAAAAATATTGAATGCATCAAAATATGATGCTTAGGATTGGGCAACAAACTAGAAGTAAAAAATGCTAGGGAAACGATGGGGGAAATGCTACCTAAAGCTTTTAAACCACAATCAGTAAAATGATAACCCTAGTATTGAGAGCTAAAAGATGATGTCAAGTCCTATTTAATTATCCATCTTCCATGCAAATAGTATTGGTGAAATACTCACTGATGATCCATTTAAAGGATCAATTGATACCAATGCCAATCGTTCAATCCAAATTTTAAGAGCTTCTTTGATTCATCCAAAGGCGGTGTTGAAGAATAATTAATGAATTAGATTGAAGATCATATTGTAGCCGTTATGCCACACTCCATAAAATGATAAATAATTACTTGAACTCAAACATTAGAATTGGTAAGGAATTGCTTGAGCACAACTGAAACTTGTTAGGCAATTAGCAGACATGAAATGAAAAATGGTCCTTTGATTGTGATAAAAGGCGACGTGTTACTTCAAATGTTAGAAAATGGCCCTTTCATAATTTTATTTTGGTTATAATTACTATCCATTTTTATGCCCAAGAGAATAAAACTGATTCTGCTGAAAATTCTTTCATTGATGGCTGATCTGTTAATCATGCAGGATGCTGGCACACAAGTTTGTGGAGCAGTCTGTAGAATCTGATGTTTATCAGAATAAAAAGAAAGTGAAGCAATCTTGGTGGTCGTTTGGATGGTTAATATTCTTATCATCATTTTCATCATTATCTTTATCTTTTAGTTAATAGACATTTTATTTTTGATTATTTTATCTTCTATTATATATATATATATACCCAAACCCCTTACGGCCATTTCTCCAATCATTTCTTATTTATCCTTACCACTTTTTTCATACATCCACCTCAACTAACTTATTTTTATCACCTTCAACTTAGTTATTATTGACTTTTGAATCTCCGAACGTTGATATGAATATAAGATGGCCAGTGATTATATAGTTGAAATATTGACCCTGGTCACACTATCTTAAATAATGCACAGTGTCATACATAAAGAAGAATCACCTTTATTTATTCATTTATTTTAAACCAGGAGTGCTTCTGGAAAGGATGATAGTGGCTCAAAAGGTTTCACTGATGAAGACTGGGAGAGGCTGAATAAGATAATCGGGTACAAGGATGGCTCTGATGAAAATTTGGTGACTAGTCAGGAGACGGACTTGCCTCAATTGTTTATGGAGATTCACATGAAACACAATGCATCAAAGCTCATTGCTGATGGTCAGGAATGCCTTGCTGACTTATCGTGTGAGGGACTGGCCTGCTCACTGAAAACTTATTCAGAGACAAAGGTTTTCGATTTCAAGTTGGAATCTTACAGGCTCTTATCTCCAAATGGTCTCCTTGCTGAGGTTTGAGTGATTCATGTACATTGATTTATTTCTTGTGGAGTGATCTCATTCTTTTGACATAGAAACTTATTTAGAACTCCACTCGTCAACTTTCTGCCAGAGTGCATATACTGCTGATTCTTTCGTTGGTGTATTTACCTACAAGCCTTTTGATGCCGAAGTAGATTGGAGTTTTGTTGCTAAAGCTTCTCCCTGTTACATGACAGTATGTTACTTTAATCTATAAATGGTTGTAGTTGTAAATTACCTCCAGTTTATAAAAGCTACTTTGGTTCTACAGTATCTGAAGGATTCCATTGATCAAATTATCTCTTTCTTCAAGAGCAATACTGCTGTTACTCAGACCTTAGCTTTGGAGACCGCTGCTGCAGTTCAGGTATTCCTTATTGAATTTATAATTCAGATGATGGCTGATGAAGTTCTGCTTTAATTATTTTCCGGTGAATACATTTCTTGTTCAATATTTAGATGACAATTGATGGTGTCAGACGCACTGCACAGCAGCAAGTCACTCAGGCATTGAGGGACAGATCCAGGTTTTCTCTTCCAACTTTCATACATTTTTTTAATTAAATTGTGTTGCATCATTACTGATTTTTTTTTTATCTATGAATGATGTGTTTCACAATCTGAACTTTAATTAGCCAAAAGAAACTAATCATATAGATACCATTCTATTGACATACACTAAAGCAGACCAATAGGAAATATTTTCCTTATTTTTATGTCGATTTATTTCTGAGTTGTTTTATTGAAAGAATTATTGGGTTTAACAGGACCACACACCCCACTTGAAATAGATAAAATGTCAGATCCATGTTGGTACCCACACAAATACGCAAGCTATGATATATGATTTTGCTGAGGATTCAGATCGGTCAACTTCTTATCAGTCCTAAGAGGGGATCCACAGTTTATGTCCTTGGAGTATTTTGCACTAGGATGGGGTTTAATTTAAGTCAAGGCATTTTTCCATGTTCGGTAAATAGGCCAAAAAACTAAAAATCAAAGTTTTATATAAAAAATGTGAAGTAAGTGCATGATTATGCACATCTTATGTATAGTTATTCATCCTTGTTAAACAAAAATTGGAATATGACATTTTGTAATTATTCGTTGGTCGCATGTTGCCTAGACCCTACTTTAGGGTCAACCTAATTCATGGGTCCATGCCCCAAACATTCTGTCTTTTGCCAAAGCTTGGAGCAACCTCCTTCACACCATTCAAAGAACTTTTGTCCCACATTATCTAAGAAATAAAGGGGAAGTCTCTCCCCATTTATAAACATCAACTCTCATGAAGAGGTTTGGGAGCTTGTAGGATGGAGATAGCTCTTAGCCTGAGTTGCTATTTAACTGTTGCCTCTTTATCGTTGAATGCCACTTCACAAGGATCCTTTATCCATCTCTCATAGTGGTGGAACATGCAAGATATGCTAGGAAATTATAGAAAACATAGGAAATAGTAAGAAACAAAGGAAAATATATTAAAACAACTAACCATCAAGTTAATGTTAATTCTTTAAATCGTTTGGTTGCCCATCCTCAAGGCAAGAATTCTAAGAATTGAACATACGGGATGATCATCATAATGTGGATTATACAATTCAGAATGGGCTATTTATATAAATAGCCTCAACTAAAACGTCCAAACTACCTTTAAAGCATAAGTATAATAATTCTATAAATTTAAATTCCAAATTAATAAATAAAATCTCATCTAAGTCATTATCAATCAAATGGCATACACCATCCATTTTATGGGGCTGGGAATAACTCTCCTCCTTGGAGTAAAATTGTTGTAATCTATCGAGAAGCCTAAAGGATTATGAATGCATCCCATTTGAAAAATTATGAAATTTGGTAGATGATATCTATATATTGCCAGAAAATTTAGTGTTTTGGTAGGAAGCACCATTGATTGAAAGATGACTTACCTTTATCTACATGAACTCCACTTGTAGATTAAACACAATAAGTATTAGAGGCTTGAAGAGGCCTTAAATTGGTAATAGTGTTACATCATTTAAGAGGATTTTTAGGCTATTAGACATTATCTTAAACATGTAGCAAACAATCTTAATCATTTTGTACCAACTGATAGATTATTTATAGTGTTATGGCTCTTACATAGTGTAAATGCTAACTAAAATATGGGATGGATTATTGTTGACTTAATATATGTAGTTGTGAAGTATGACAACACGGATTTAATGTTAATATACGCAAATAGTTCTTCATCAATTGATTAAACTAGATTAATGGATGGTGATATGAATAGGTATTTGTGGATTAGCATGAATCATTGGTTACACATAAATATATTATTATTTATTTATTTTTGATGTTTGCAAAATAAAATGAGTTCTATAATGAAACAAAACAAGTTTATTAAACAACAAGCAATAACAATAGAAGTAGACTTTATGGGAATTTAGATGCCTTTGCGGCAATGAAAACTTTTCTCTAGGAGTAGGTCATCACTATAGATTGAATCCTTGTTCAAATTCTTCGAGGGTTGCAGTCATTACACTCAATCAATCCTTCACTTGGAGTTCTATATTTATTTAAATGAATATCTATATTTAGTTATTATTATTATTTGAAATAAAATTTATTTTTACTAAATAAACTTTCCTTCTTTTATTTAATTATAAAGCATATCATAATTAATTTATAAATAATCACTTTTCATTAAAATATCTTTTAATTTAAAATTTATTTTCTCTCTCACCAAATAATTAACATTATTAATTAAAATTCATTTTCATAATAATTTATCTTGAAATTACCCTCTTTTAACTTATAAAATATAGAAATATTTTCTAATTTATAATTATGAATTTATTCTTAAGATATTACCTATTTAAAATTTCAGATTTATTATCAGTAATTTCATATATAATTATTTTAAAAATTTCATGAATAAATATTAGGTTTATTTAACAAAATTGCTTACCTTTTCCCGAGCGTACCTTCTCTCTCTCGTCAAGCTCGCACTTGATTCCTTGCTCGCCGTTAGCCTCTTCTAGGACTGCTGCTAAAACACGATCTTCCTCGACTCCTCTCAATTTATAGGGAGAAAACCCCCTTTTGCTCTGTCTATAAGCTCTTCATCTTAACGGCTTGCTCATTCGGCATATGTGATTCCAAGCGATGGGAAACAACACTGATTCACATTGTTCGTCCCTTTTGTCTTCTACCATTCGACTTCTGCGACACCAAGTGACGTCTCCTTCAGCCTCTTCGTCTTTTGTCTAGGTAAGGTTGGGATATTACAAAACTATTGTCCTAGGATTAGATGGGGTATTTAAAGAGCACTAACAATTTTTTTTTTAGAGTAAGATTCAAGATTTTATGATTTTGATTGTGCATGAGAAAGCTGATGCTATGTAGGAAAAATAGCTAGTGATATTAAGAATGTTACAAAGGATATTTCTCGTTTATCAAAAGAAAAAAACTCATAATAATAAAAATAGTTGATGGTGGAATCAAAATATGCAAGAAAAAAAAAATATAAAAATAAGATTTTTTTTTTTTATAAAAATTGTTTTAGATATAAAAGCTTGAAAAATTGGAAAAGATATTAAGGAACTCATAAGGAATCTAAGAAAGCTATATAGATGTAAATGATTTAACTTTTAATGATTTATATAATAGATTAGTTACCAAGAAGGGTGAAAGATGCCATAGAAAGAGATATGAGAAATAAAGATTTAGTTTAAGTGAAATGCATTAAGGATAATGTTAAAAAAATATTTTTATTAAAAGATGGTATTTAACAAAGGTGAGTGAGATATTTTACTATGCTTTTCAATAAAGATTGTGAGAATGCGATTGACTTTAGTGACCTTAGCACTCTCAATGAAAATAATTTTTTTTTTTGTTTTTATCATTATATTGGCAAAACTGAAGTTAGAGAGGCTTTAAAGAAAATGAAGTGTAGAAAGATGTTGGACTTGGTGATATTCCATTAGAGGTGTGGAATGCTTATGAGGTGAAGGAATTTCTTCGCTTGCGAAACTTTTCAATATTATTTTGAAGACAAATGATGCCAGATGAGCGGAAAATAGTGTTTTGATTTATATTTTTGATAATAAAGGTGATGCGCAAGAGTGTGCGAATTATAGATGAATTAAGTTAATGTGTCATACATTAAAACTGTGTAAGAGTTATTATGGAAGAGAGTTATTGAGCATATGTTACAATGTGATATTAGTGGTTATCAAAATCAACTTGGATTCATGTTGGGCAGATCTACTATAAAAGTTTTATATTTTTGGAGAGCTGTGATGGAGAAATATAGAGAGGAAAAGGTGGATATACATATGATTATTATTGATTTAGCGAAAGCATATGATTAATTCTAAGGCGCTTTGGAGAGTTCTAGAAAAGAAAATAGTTAATAATATTTATATTTAATTCATTATGGATATGTATGCAGAAGTTGTTACTTGTGTTCATACACAAGGTGGTTTGACCAAATATTTTCATATTTCAGTTGGATTACATCAAGGATTAGCTGTAAGCCCATACCTTTTTTTAGTCATGGTTGTTCTTACTAGACATTTGCTAGAGGATGTACCATGGTGTATGTTTTTTGGTGATGATATTCTTCTTGTTGATAAGATAAGAGATGAAGTTGAACGAAAACTTGAATTATGGAGGTCAACCTTAGAGTTTGAAGGCTTTCATTTTAGTAGATCTATAATTGAATACATGGAGTGCAATTTTAGTAGTAATAAATCTTGTTGGGATTGTGATATTAGATGATTAAGTTATTACAAAGAGTACATGTTTTAGATATCTCGAGTTTATTGTTCAATGGTTAGTGTTAAATAGGAGTCATGCAAGAAGTTAGTCCATGAAACTAAAATTAGAATAAGAACTTGAAATATAGGCTCAGTTATAGGAAATTAATGGAATTAATAGATATTATGATTCTTAGGAAGATAAATATTATGTGCATTCAGGAAACTAAATGGACTGGAGAGAAAGGCTAAGGAGATTGATAGTTTAGCATATAAACTATGGTATTCAGGTAGGAGTCATGCAAGAAATTGTGTAGGTGTGATTATAGATAAGAGTTTACATGATATTATAAAAATTAATAGAATTTGAGATAGAATTATAGCTTTAAAGATTGTTGTTGATGCTAAGATTGTTTATATTATAAGTGCTTATGCTCCTCAAGTATATTTGAAAATGAGTTTAAAATTAAAATTTTGGAATGATTTAGAAGAATTAATACAAAAAATACCTCTTGAAGAAAAAGTTTTTGTAAGAGGAGATTTAAATGGACATGTTGGTAGAGAGGTATATTTTAAAAGCATTCATGATAGCCATGGGTTTGAAACGACAAATGCAGGAGGTAAAACCACATTAGATTTTTCTTTAGCTTATGATTTCTTAATAGCTAATACCTTATTCAAGAAAAGAGTTGAGCATCTTATCAATTATAAAATGGATATAGTAAAACACATATTGATTGTTTTCTTATAAGAAAACTAGATCGTTTAGATTGCATATATTGTAAAGTTATTCCGAGTGAAAATTTATGTACCCAACATTGATTATTAGTTTTGTACTTTAAGATAAACGAGAAAAGAATAAAAAATAAAGTAAAACATTTTTCTAGGATTAGATGGGGTCATTTATAGAATATTAACAAAAGTATTTTTGAGAGTAAGATTTTAGATCTTAAGATTTTTTCTGTGCATGAGGATGCTAATATTATATGGAAAAAAGTAGCTAGTGATTTTAAGAATATTGCAAAAGATGTGCTTGGAGTTTCGAAGGGAAAAGCTCCTAATAGTAAAAATAGTTGGTGGTGAAATTCAAATGTGAAAGAAAATATAAAAAATAAAATGATTTAGATATAAAAATTCTGATAATTGTGAAAGCTATAAAGATGCTCGTAAGAAATCTAAGAAAGTTATTTGCGATGCAAAGTGCTTAGCTTTTAATGATTTATATAATAAATTAGATACTGAGGGGGAAAGATATATGTATAAGTTAGCCAAACAAAGAGATGAGAGCAGTAAGGATTTAGTTCAAGTAAAGTGTATTAAGGATGAAGATAAAAAAATACTTTTCTTAGAAGATAATATTCAACAAAGGTGGATGATATATTTTGTTAAACTTTTTAACGAATAATGTGAAAATACGATTGGCTTTAGTGACTTTAGCACTCTAAATGAAATTAAAGATTTTTTTTAGCATATTAGTTAAATCGAAGATAGAGAGGCTTTAAAGAAAATGAAATGTGGAAAAGTTGTTGGACATGATGATAATCCAATAAAGATGTGGAAATACTTAGGAGATGAAGGAATTTCTTGGCTTACTAAACTTTTTAATACTGTTTTAAAGATTAAAAGATGCCAGATCAATAGAGAATGAGTGTTATATTTTTAAGAATAAAGGTGATGCACAAGAGTGTGCGAATTATAGAGGAATTAAGTTAATGTGTCATACTTTAAAACTATGGATTGAGTTATGGAGCGTAGGTTGCTGTGTGATACTATTATTTCTCCAAATCAAATTGGATTCATGCCGGGTAGGTCTACTATGGAAGCCATATATTTATTGAGAGGTTTGATGAAGAAATATAGAGAGAATAAGGAGGATCTACATATGATATTTATTGATTTAGAGAAAGCATATGATAAAGTTCCAAGAAAAGTGTTATGGAGAGTTCTTGAAAAGAAAGGAATTAATAACGCTTATATTCAAATCATTCAAGATATGTATATAGGAGCTATTACTTGTGTAATTGTGTTCAAACACAAGGTGGTTTGACCAAGTATTTTCCTTTTTCGGTTGGATTGCATCAAGGACCAGCCTTAAGTCTATATCTTTTTGCTTTAGTCATGGATGTTCTCACTAGACATTTGCAAGAGGATGTACCTTGGTGTATGCTTTTTGCTGATGATATTCTTCTTATTAATAAGACTTGAGAGGGAGTTGAAGGTAAACTTGAATTATGGAGGTCAACCTTAGTGTCTAAATGTTTTCACTTGAGTAGATCTAAAATTGAATATATGGTGTGTGATTTTAGTAGTAATAGACCTAGTGAGGGGATTGTGATTTTGGGCGATCAAGTCATTAATAAGAATACACGTTTTAGATATCTTGGATCTATTATTTAGAGTGATGGTGAAATAGATGGGGATATTATCAGCAGAATTCAAGTTGGATGGTTGAAGTGGAGGAATGCATTGGGATTGTTGTGCGATAGAAAAGTCCCCCTCAAACTTAATGAAACATTCTATAAGATGGTGGTGAGACCTGCAATGCTTTATGGTACCGAATGTTGGCCATTAAAAGAGAAACATAATACTAAGTTAAGTGTTGCAGAGATGAGGATGCTTAGGTGGATGAGTGGCTTTACTCTAGATATGTGATATGAAATGAGCATATACGTGAGAAGTTGGAGTAGCTCCAGTGGAAGATAAGATTAGAGAAAGTCGCCTTAGATGGTTTGGTCACATTAAACGGATGCCTTCCGATTACCCGGTTAGGAAAGTTGAGGTATTAGATTTGACTTATGTTAAGAAAGGTAGAGGTAGACCTAAAAAGACTTGATTATAAAATATTAGAAATGATCTTTCCTTATTAGATTTGAATGAGAATTTGACTTTTAATAGGATACAATTGCGTAAAGGATTCATGTAGCCGACCCCACGTTGTGGGACAAAAGTTTGTTGTTTGTTGTTTTGTTGTTGTTGAGTTTTTTGTTCAAAGTGATGGTGAAATAGATGGGGATATTATTAATAAAATTCAAGTTGGATGGTTGAAGAGGAGGAATGCATTGGGTCTGTTGTGTGATAGAAAAGTACCCCTAAAACTTAAGGGAAAATTCTATAAGATGGGGGTGAAACTTGTAATATTTTATGGCGTAGAATATTGACCATTAAAACTTAATTATAAAGTTAAGTGTTATAGAGATGAGGATGCTCAGATGGATGAGTGGCTTCACTTTTAGAGATAGAATATGAAACGAGTTTATATGTGAAAAGGCTGTAGTAGCTACAGTGGTAGAGAAGATTAGAGAGAGTCACTTTAGATGGTTTGTACCCATAAAACTTGGGGCTTCCGATGACTCAATTAGGAGAGTAGATGTATTAGATTTGGCCTATGTTAAGAAAGTAGAGGTATACCTAAAAAGATTTTGTTTGAAAATATTAGAAATGATCTTTTTTAAAGATTTAAATTAGAATTTGACTTTTAATATAACATAATCGAGAAAAATATTCATGTATCTGACCCCACATTGTGGGATAAAGGCTTGATGTTGTTGTTGTTGTTGTTGCTGCATAGAAAGAGTAATATCCAAAAATATCATTATTTTTGTATGATAGAATCGTGGATATATTTGTAACATATTTGTTACAATTAATGTTCATTACCTTATTAAGGAAAAAATTTCAATCTTGTCTACTATTTAGATGTGGGTGCATTGGCCTTTACTTTTTTATTTATTCATGTTCATCATGATGAGCTTGTATGTGAACCGCATGATCTCTTTAATGATATCTATTGACATTCATCGTGATAATCAGTGGAATAATTATTGTTAGGAAAATCTCCACTGTGTTTGCAATCTCCATGTTTTTATGGTTTTTAATATTTCAAATATAGAGGAAAATTGTTTGAGTGAGTAATTGAGCATAGGTCATGACGTGATACTAATGTTTCTCGAAATTAGTTTGCATTCATGCCGAGTAAGTCTATTATAAAGATATACATTTGTTAATATGTTTGATATAGAAGTATGGAGAGGGTAAGGATGATATTCATGTGATATTTATTTATTTAGAGAAAGCTTATGATAAAGTTTCAAGAGAAGTGCACTGGAGAGTTCTAGAAAAGAAAGGAGTTAATAATTCTTTTATTCAAGTAATTAAATCTATGAATATAGGAGCTGTTACTTGTGTTTAAACACAATGTGGTTGACCAAATATTTTCCTATTTTAGTTGAATTATATCAAGGATCAGCTTTAAGCCCGTATCTTTTTGCTTGTCATGGATATTCTTACCATATATTTGCAAGAGGATATACATTGGTGTATGCTTTTTGCTAAATATATTCTCCTTATTGATAAGACTAGAGGGGGAGTTGAAAGAAAACTTGAATTATGGACTTCAACCTTGGAGTCTAAAGGTTTTCGTTTGAGTAGATATAAAATTAAATACATGGAGTGTAATTTTAGTAATATATTTACTAGTGGGATTGTGACATTGGGCAATCAAGTCATTAAAAAGCATGCACATTTTAGATATCTCGGGTCTATTTTTCAAAGAGATGGTGAGATGGGGATATTATTAGTAAAATTAAAGTTGGATGCTTGAAGTGGAGGAATGCATTAGGCCTTGCCTTAGATCTAAGAAAAAAATTATTAGATGGTGGTGAGACTAGCAATGTTTATGGCTTAAAATGTTGGCCATTAAAAGAAAAGCATAAAATCAAGTTAGGTATTGTAGAGATGAGGATGCTCAGTTGGATGAGTGGTTTTACACTTGGGGATAGAATGCGAAATGATTTTATTTGTGAAAAGGTCGGAGTAGCTTCAGTGGCAGATAATATTAGAGAGAGTCGCATTACGATGACCCTGTTAGGAGAGTAGATGTATTAGATCCCGCCTATGTTAGGAAAGATGGAGGTAGACCTAAAAAAAACTTTGAAAAATCTTAGAAATGACCTTTTTATTTGATTTAAATGGGAATTTGATTTTTAACATGACACGATGGAGCAAAAGGATTTATGTGATTGATTCCACATAGTGGGATAAATGCTTGTTATTGTAATATTTCAAATATCTTCAAGATCTATATGATTTTTAGTCCGATGATGTCGGGGATGGCTGACATCTTACTATAGCCTAAGAACAAAGAGGTGCTCCATAATTTCTTTGGTGTTATGTTCTAAGAGAAATGATTTGCCACGTTTCTGCTAAATAATTTAAGTTTCTTTGAGGAAGTACCTAGGAGGCAGACGCTATAGGGCATTAGGCAAGAAGAAATATCATGAATGGTTGCTTCAATTTGGTTCATTTGAAATCTTAGTTATTCTAAATTTTTTAGAATTCTTTTTACTTATAGTCATCTTGTTTTCTACATTATACACCATATGTTTAAATTTATTTCGCATATTTAAGTGGTCTTTCATATTTACCTCTTTATGTGTTGAAATTCTTGATGTGAAAGTTACTGTAAATGCTATATGCAATGCAAGTAAAAGGCTAATCCTGGAAACAATGTAAAATAAATAAATTGATGATTTCAAATTTCAATTGCATACAGTTCTTATATAAATAAATCAATTAAGTATATTATAGAGTTAGATCAATCTTTAGCTAATTTATATCAATTACACACAATCTAGGAATCTTACATCCCAAGAAATTAAATGCTCCTTCCAATTCATGCGTTAAACTTGATATTATGCTAATTATGAGGTGGACTGAATCATGCATGACACTAGACTTGCCAATTGATGAAAGAAAAGTTAATCAACTTATGATGACATTGATAGCTTATTGCAGATAATGGCCAAACCTTGCCTTTGATGGCAGTTTCTTCTATTAGAGGCATATTATATCGTAAGAGAAATTCTAACAATTTTAAGAAAAGAAGAAAGATCTCTTCTCTATCTTTTCTCTCTTCCAATTTTTGAAGCAATCAACACTTTGGCACACTGAAATCAGAGGAGAAAGAATATTACGTTAGTTTGCATGCATTGTGGTGGGGGGGGGGGGGGGGGGGGGGGGGGGGGGGGTATGGAGCTTTGGGATTAATGCTTTGTTACTTCCATGAAATTCATCTCTTGTCTTGCCCAATTCTTAGATAAGATCAAATATTATTGGCTTAGTTTTAATTATGATTTGGGTTGGCTAATTAGTGGAGGGATATTTGGAAATAGTTAAGGAGTTGAATTAATTTTGAAATTTAAATGCAAATTTCATATTTTGAGATTTTTGTTGACATTTTTTAGGAGATAGGGGAAATCTGGAAGAGAAAGAAAGAACGTGGCACGTGGGATGGTGTTCATGACAAACTGATGATTCTCAGTACTAGTAAATTAAAAAATGAGAGTGATGGCAAGAAAATTATTGGATATTTGAGTTTTTCGCTTAAGCGAGAGGTTCTTCTTTCTTTGGTATAAAGTGAGCTGGGGGAATCGTTGTATGGATGGAGAATACTCACAATAGGAATGTAAAAAAAAAAACGCAGGAAAATATAAAAAAAAATCTGCTGGAAGCCTGCTGACATTAGGTGCAAAAACGATGATATTTTTACTCCGATTCCAAAATGTGGGTTACTCAATATAATTATTTAGGACATGACAATTTGTTATCCGAAGAGAACCAAGACACTTTGTTATAATTTTGAAATAATAATAATAATAATAAATTCTTGTAGGTTTCTTATTGATTTGGATATTTCGGCTCCTAAGATTACTATTCCCACCGATTTTTACCCTGACGACCATCATGCAACAAAACTTCTTCTTGATTTGGGAAATCTGATGCTGTGCACACAGGTAATGTTGGAGCCTTGCCCTAAAATAATTTTTTTATTCCAGCACTTTTGGTAGACTGTAACTTTCTCACTGATATCATTATATTCGTTTCAGGATTATTGGAATGGTGATTCCTCTGAAGAGAACGCCATGTATTTGCAGTTCAGTTTGATTTTAAGTGACATGTCTGCTTTCTTGGTTGATGGTGACTATAACTGGAAAGAAACACTAAGTGATATCTCCTCTAGTCAAGCACAAATTTGTAATTTTTATCCTGTTCTTGATAAATGTGGAATCGCCTTAAAGCTTCAGCAGGTTGACATCTCTTAGACATTGTCTCTTTTTTCCTTATGAAAGCATTGGAATGCTAATGCCTTCTTTTTGGTTCACTTTTTTTCTCTTAAATTTTAGATTCATTCAGAAAGTCCATTTTTTCCATCAATGAGACTTGCTGCACGGTTGCCATCGTTGGGATTTCATGTCTCTCCAGCTCGGTACCATAGACTTATACATGTAGCAAAGGTCTTCCAGGATGAAGGTTCTAGCCCTGATGCTCCTCGGCCTTGGAGTCAAGCTGATTTTGAGGGATGGTTGTCTATTCTTACTTGGAAGGTACTTATTGCCATGTCTTTGTGATTATGGATCTGATACTATTTTTTGTTATTTTCAGCTTAATTTTGTGTCGGGCATTGTAATTTCTATGGCTGCTATTCCCTCAAAATACAGTATTTCCATTTTAGGTAATCTACATGATCGTATTATATAGATTTGCGTGGTCTCAGAGGGATATAACTCTTGCATTAGAATTTTGATTCAGTTGTGTTTCTTGATAAATGTGGACCAATTACAAGAATACACTTTGAGCTTTATTGCTGTAATGATATTTTATAGGTCAAGATTTATAACACCGACAATGTCTTGATTATAACACCCTGTGATGATCTTTTATAGGTCAAGGTTTCTGGCTTACTTTAGTAGCTTCAACTATAAATATAAAATATGCATTGTACGACTATTTTTAACATTTTTTTGGTGCGGTTTGGTTATTAAGAAGCAAACCATTAATTGGTTTGGTCCAGGAGATTATAACACTGACAATATCTTTATCGCTGTAATGATCTTTTATTGGTCAAGATTTCTGGCTTAATTAAGTAGCTTCAACGTGATTTATAAAATATGCATTGTAGGACTGTTTTTAACTTTTTTTTTTTAAATTCCTTATGAGGCCATCTTTCTTGCTTGATGTTCTTTTTTTTTGGATAAATGAGGAACTTATAGTTAAACCATGGACATTAATATTTAGAAGCTTTTTATAGATATGACAGTCCCAATTTCATAAAATGGTGGATCATAAATGTGTTGCATGTATACTTAATGATATTCTTGAGTTTCTCTAAAACTTTATGATGTAGATTTCAAGAAGCTTATGCATATTGGGGTTCGTATTGTCCTGGAATTGTAGCAAACTTGCAATCATTGATGGCTATTTTGAAATTGCTTATGACATTTTTATCCCAGACGACAGTTTCCCCTCTTCTGCGACCTTTCTTTAATTTTGGACTATAGCTGGTTGCGAAGATATTGTTCCAATTCCTCTAGGTTTCTTATGTATGTTTGATGCTTATCGGGCTTGTGTTTCGGTTGTGGTTGGGGTGTATGCTTAAATTCTTGTTTTTTTTTTTTTTTACCTGGTGCAAGAGTCTGTAAATAAGGGTGTTTTGAGTTGTGACTATAATTATAGCAGTGTTGCGACTAAGATATTGTTCCAATTCTATCATGTTTCTTTTCTTATGGTTGATGCTTTATGGGGCTTGTAAGTTGGTTGTTGCTGGGGCATTCATGTTTCTTATTATTTTTACCCGGTACAATTGTCCATAAATAAGAGTGTTTTGAGGCATTAAAATATTTTTGACTGAATGAAATTTTACTTTTCTGGGTCTGAAGTTTTTTTTTTTAAATTTTTTTTTTTATCATTTTTGGATTTTAGTCCTGATCAAGTGAGGATTGAAGTATTCTGGGAATGACGATCTCCTTTTCAAGTGGAAGGCTTTTTGTTTGGTTTATTTTTTTTAACCATTAATGATTATTTGATATCGTAGTTGTCGTATTCTTAGATTTGCTACCTATGTTACCTCATGCTGTGCAATATATTATAATTTCTCTGATTTCAAAGGTTATTATTGTGTAAGGTTAATTTCATTAGGATTTGATAGCTTGTTTGCCAATGAAATTTGTTCTTTTTTTCTTTCTATTCATTCAGTTTTTTTATAAAAAGCTGGATTATACCCTTCTCATGAAGTAAAAGAGCAATTCTCAAAGTGATTACTAGATATGATTAATACTCAAAACACTGTTGGTACTATAGAGAAAGAAAGAATCTAAACATATATGGCAATAACATGCTTTGGATTATTCGGGAAGCCATGGTTTCTCATATTATATTTGATAATATCCTCTTTTCCCCCATATTCTAGAAGTAGGCAATAGATATGGTGGTATACCAAATAACGTTTGCAGAATTTCTTTTTTTTCTCTTTTTTAAAGTTATTCCCACGTTTCTTTCATTCCAAATGTTCCATAAAGTTGAGAGGATGAATCATCTCAAGTATTTCTGCTGATAGGTTTAAATGTTTCTTTCTCCAAGATGTGAAGATGAAAGTGACGAATTCTGTTGTTATCATGATGTTAGCCAAAGTAGAGACCGTAAGAGGAGCACAAATCCACATGTAACTTGCAATGTCCCGAATAGCATAACCTATACACTGTAGCTGATCATATTAATTTGTAGATAGAGAGTGAAATATAATTATCTCAAACTAGCTTCTTGAAATAATTTTCTTAATATTATACATAATCAAAATTTGCATCAATTCACAAGGCCACTATTTTTCTAACCACTTTTGTTAAAATAAACCTTGCATCTTGCTTTCATTTATAAATTTTAAAATCTTACATTCACCGGGCATTATATATCATTGTTCTCTCTAATAGATGTTCATACGGCATTTTCTCTAAAATAAAACAACGAATCTTACATGCTTATTCATATGATCGATTCCTTCACCTAGCCCTTTCGTTAAAGAACACATTGCATACAACAAAGTAAATTACTATATATATTGAAAATGAGTACACTTTTGCTTTTTGTTATGTGGATGGTTGCTTATATTGAGTAGCTGAATCTTGATTAAAAAATAAGGCAAAGTGGTTGGATGAAGGGGGATGCAATCAGGAAACATTTAGCCAACAACAATATTTGTGAAGGAATGAGAAGCGGAGCGACATGAGGCACAATTATCAAAAGTGAGAAATCAGGATAGTCTCCTCAAAAGTAATGAACTACTAGAAGGCCGTGGTGCGAAGATTGAATTGGGTCGAAACCATATGAGGTGCCAATTTGGAATGAGGAATGGGTGTGATCCTCTAAAAATTGATGATGAGTGAAGGCTCTAAACTTGATCCTGGAATGTTAGCATTGGAACCATACATATTTGAAAGAAATGATTGTGCATGGTGTTGAATGTGAGAGGAAGAGCCTAAATCCATGATAGGAAAGAAAAAAAGTAGAAGGCAATGAGAGGGTCATCCTTTTTTAGGAGGAATCAAGCTTGAAAGCCCAAACGTAGCATAATAACGAGATGACAATACCACAAGGCATCAATGCTTGAGAGTGGGTGAGAATCCGCCACACTTGTAGCCTTAGAGATATAGATATACTCGAGTTGCTGAGAAGTGCAATGTGAGCCACGTTCGTGAGGCCGTGCGCCTGTGTTTGGTTGGTCATGCACAAGGTGGAATGTGCATGAGCGCAATGATGAGTAACAGGGTTGCTCGAATGCACAAGGTGGAATTGTGGGCTTGAGGTTGTTTGCTCTATGCATTTGATGCTGCTCTTGAAGCTGTTGCTATTAAAAGCCATCACCGACGCACACCTCATCTATTGTCATGCTTGAGCTTTGTAAAACTGAGATATCGCTTCAACAATCATGATGTCACTTTCGTCGAGCTTAGCTTCCTTGAGTCAGACAAACCAACACAAGGTGATTTGGAGTTTGATGAAAATTAGCTGTGAAAACCCCTCGTTCATCATATTTTTGAGCTGGTTTAGATAAGAACCAAGCCTCCGTGTTTGTTAATTTTAGATTTTGTTGGAATATGAAGAACTCATGTCCATTGTACCTGGCCATCCATTGATCTTTGATCTTGATGTTAGGAGAGATTTCTTAGTTTTTGATTCAAGTGTTATTGACACATTCAATATTTTTGTATACTCATAAGAGGTAAATTCTGTGTCATTGTTGCTTGCTTAAAATTTATAGGAATAAGCAAAAAAGTGTATATAAAAAGAACAAAACTGCTGACCTATATATCTACTCTACAAACTATCTATTCAATGGTGGTGAAAGCGACAAAAAATGATCACTGCATCGTACAAATAGGGTTCGAGATGCATCACACTATCAAATTTATTTAAACATCTCTCTTTTCATGAAACTGACTGCACCCATCTGCAAGATGAACTGCGCCAATGCGTTCGAAATATTAAAAAACCCCAAGGAAGATACCCCATATCTTCTATATAGCGGCATGTTAAAATGATGAGAATTTACTCACGCGCATGAGACGGGGACAAAATTTGATGCACGTGAGCTATGGAAATCTTGCAAGGCGACAAACATTGAGCTGATGATAAGCTTATTTTTTGGCATTGTGGATTTTGAAAATTCTGTCTGCAATGTCTTTAAGGCATCGACTTGCTCAACCTTCTTGGCGAGCATACTTATAGGTGATTTGAAGGCTTCCCTTTGTTCCTAGAACACGTGGAACCTTATGAAATTATGTGGACATAACTTGGAATGGGGAAATGAACTGGGAAAGCCATATTATTTATAGGAGAAAATTGGTTCTATGGTACCAAAATACAAACACAGAAAGTTGTCACTTCATGTAGTACCTACTAGATAACTAAAAGATTCTAGTTCGCTAAACATGTTACTAGATCTGTAACATACTTCTAAGTAAATAGTAGACAAAATAATGGCTTTGAAAGAAAATATGCATGCCTTTTAAAGACAAACATTCATGCAAATAATGAATTCCTAATAATTTTAAGTCTCCTAAGATCATCATAAAATTCCAATGCAATGCACTAAGATTCATGCAAATATAACATGCATATGCACCCAGAAGCATACAAATGTACCATACAAGTGTACCAAGCCCACCAAAAATCACATGAATCAATAAAAAAATGTGCAAGTTTATCGTGCAGATTTGTAGTACAAGTGCATTGAGAAATTTGCAAATGCATCATGCATCATCGAGAATTATTTTGAAGCCCATAAACAAAATTGTCTACATGGGCTTTGATAAACGTGCTAAACATTTGAATTCGAAGTATAAGAATGCTGCACAGATTGAAAATAAGTTGAAACAGAAGTCATCACTTTTTGAGAATCTTACAAACATAAAAAAAAAGAAGCGTGCAATCACTTTAAAAAAAATTTGCGAACTCTCTTTCAAATTTAAACTCTTAATGTTACATGACTCTCTTTTATAGGCTGTAGCCTATACGGTAAGATTTTAAAAACTATAGAAGAAAGCATGTGAGCCTTCATTTGATGATCTTGGTTCGTTGATCTTTGATTTGGTTTGAATTCAAAAGCCTTTTGATGTCATGACCCGGCCCGGAGGCACGACTTAATGAGAAGGGAACTAAAAGTTGGACGATATTAACATTCCATTCTTTTCAATGATCACATTAATATAAAATCTCTCAAAGCAACTGAAGAGCTACTATAACAAAGATATTCAATAAAATCTATTCATTTCACTTTTCAAAGCTAATAATTACAACAATCATAATTTACCTGTTTTTATTGTGCGTCGTCTTTTATAAACAAATTCTTCCCTTCTGGCCATTTTTAATATTTGAAATCTTATATGAAAACATTTATTTAATGGAATGAGTTTGCAAAATAAACTTAGTGGGTAACTGTTAAAACAATTAACATGAAATAAAAATTACTATATATATATATATATATATATATAACCTTTAATCTACATCTTATTTATTTCCCTTATCTTTATTTCATTCATTTCAGTTATTTATGCATATCATATTATATTCCTTTATAACATTTATAAAGCTTTAATATTTATTCCTTTTCTCATTTGATTTATACTGAAGCACCGTCTATATGTACCAAAAGTACATCCATTTCCATTTTCCTTTTCCTTTTCCATAACCTTTTCCTTTTTTCTTGCACGGGTACGTTGCTTCCTGATGCAAGCAAAAATTTGGGAAAAGACCAAAATGAAATACTTCCTAGGATAAAAAGAATTACACAAAACTTCCAAAATACTAGACAAAATACGACAAAATACAACTTTTTATAATAAAAGAGGGCTTACAAACTTTGACATTTACAAACGACACAAACATTAATATAAACTCCTAAAACTGCATTTCATCCGTTGAGAAGAAGGATACATGTGGGGTGGTCACTTGCAGATAGAAGAAAGAGGATAGAAGACTAGACGAAGTATAGCTCGCAACCTATAGAGAGGAGAGGAATGTGATGGACATAGCTCGCAAGCTATTCCAAAGAAACCCGCAAGTTTTATCTCCAAAAATCATCATCATAACCAACCTTTTTTCATTCCAAAACATCTCTAATTTATAAGCAAAAGAAAGAAGCCAAACAACCATAAAACCTCCAACCAAAACCAATCAAGTTTGGGGAAATGAAAGGCCAAAAGACACCACAACAGCCCCCATAAACTGCACAGAAAATAGGGAGAAAAAGCCACAAGAAACCCAGCCAGCAAGCCACGGTAAAGCAGCCAGAGAGGGACCCGAGGAGCCAACACAGGAAATGGGGCAGGGGATTAACGGGAAAGCAGCCAGGGAGAAATCCCAAAAGACAACCAGCCATAGCTTTTATTCTCAAAGAAGAAACCAAAGAGACACAAGAAGGGGAAGAGACAAGATTCACTCCACATACCTTTTTGAATTTATGAGCTAGAAAGTGCAATTACTCCTCCAAATAATGAGCTAAACTTCAGCTCAAGAATTAATGAGCTAACACCAAGTAGAACCCAACAATTTCAGCTCAAAACCAAGCAGCCAAAGCCCACGCGAGAGCAGCCAAGGCCCCAAACAGAGAAACAGCAAGCAGCCCAAGTTCAAAAAGAACCCAACTTGATTTGTCACCCCCTTGCCTAAATCACTTCCCTAGCCAGTACTATACGGGGGTGAACTCCAGTAAGTTTGCATGCATATTCTTTTCCCTTTTTTATTTATCTTTCATTCATTCATATATCATTTATTCATATGTATATTTTTTAATTACATATAAGTAACATATATATTTATAACTGCTTTCCAATTTTTCTTTCTATTTCCTTTACCTTATTTCACATATTCATGCAATCTCTACATACTTTTATCAGGATAATTTATGTATACTATCTTATATACATTTGAAGTTTACATAGATTTATTCATAATAGCCTCAAAATAAGCAAAGCAATTATATAAATCTTTCTTTCAATATGAAAATGAAAATAAAATAATGAAATTTCAAATAACTATAATTACCCACTTTATTTTCCTCTTCCAATATTTTTCCGGTTTTGAAAACTTTTAACTGTTCACAAGAATATAACAATTTAATTAATATTAAATATCAATTAAATATATCAATAGGCATTTGATTTATTTTACAAACATTACCTCACAAGATTTCATTTCTTGTTGAATTCCTAAAGAACTCAATTCCTACAGCTTGCTTTCTTTCGGTCTAAAATTTATAAAATTAAACAATATAAAATTTTCATGAAAATAAGATTTAATAATAATTCTATGAAAAGTTATATGATAGAGATTTTACTTACAACGAGGGGATTTTCCAAATCTCAAAATCTTCCTCTTTCTCCCTCACAAATCTCTTCTCCTTGATTCCAAATGTCTTCCTTATCTTCAATTTAATGTTTCCATTAATTAGATAAAGGATTAAAAAATAATTTATACAAAATTGAAAAACAAACCTTTTTTCCCCTTTCCCTCGGTCGTTCCTCTCATTTCTTCCTAATCACCACTTCTTTGGCGATAGGAATTAAGATGAGTTGTTGATTCTTATCCCCAAACATGATAGATTGCTAAAAATGGTGAATCGAAATCTCCGAAACCTTCCACGTGTGCTTTCAGTTCCGCCCCCTTCCCTGTTCGCATATGCTTTTGTTTCGCGAAAGGCTCCTACGCCTTTTAATAGGTCTTGCCGATTCAGTTGAACCGACTGGACTGAACTGAGTATTACATTTCATCTATGGAATATTTGATTTGACTAGAGCTTTTTTTGCTTGGTTGATTTTGTCCCTGGTTACAGGGAGATGCTCGCCACCGATGACTACATGCTAGAAAACATTGGACAAAACAAAACACTTTGTGTATTTTAATTTACCTAAAAAAAGTTTGGTATAAATCTAAACAATTCAAAAATGTTAGAGGCAGGTATATGCTAGGAATATGCTTATGTCATTTAATGATGCACACACATCAATGATGGTGTCACTAAATTGATGAAACTTGTTATATCAAAATATATTGATGTAGGCAAGGAATGGGTCAAAACAAATATCAGCTCATTAATGTCTAGTAGAGAGCATTTTTAGCTCATAAATTGAGGTTCATTCCCCCATTTATTGTCCCTTTGGTTCCCGTGGATGTCTTTTGGGTTTTCTGTGCCATGGCTCCTTGGCATCCCCGGTTGGCTGCTGGTTTTCCGTGCTTGGTGGCCTTTCCCGTGCCTTGGTGCTTTGGTTCCGTGCGGGCCTCCTTGGCTTTTGCTGCTGCCTCTTCGGGTTGCACCTAGGCTGTTTTCCCGTGGGTGATGGGGGGCTTTTCCGTGGCTTTGGTGCTTCGTTTCCTGGAGTTGACTATTGGCTTTTCATTTCCCTTATTTAATATAGAATATTAAAGGGTTTTTGGGGCTGTTTGTATTCCCCTCCCTTGTCTATATATAGAAGATGTTTTGTGGCTGTTTTAGAAATGTGATAAGAGAATTTTTGGAAAGAAATTTTAGTGATTTTCTTGGAAGACCTTGAGAGCTTCTTCTTCTTCTTCTTCTATCTCTTGGGGAGACTTGCGAGTTCTTTCCACCCTTTTTCTCGGCTTCTAATATCTTTCGTCTCTCCGCAAGTACCCTTCCATCTATATCTTTCTTCTCTTGGAAAGCAAGTTTAGGTGTTTTTTATTTGAGTCGATTGTAAGAGTCTTTATATATCAAAGTGTCTTTTAATATTATGTTTCTAAGTGTTCTTTTTATATGAAAGGTAAGAGTTTGTTCTTCTTATTAATTAGTCGAGTGCGTTTTTCTTTTGTGATCGAAAATTTAGGGCTCTCTCCCAAATTTTTGATTGCATCATAAACTTACCTGGCATGAATCCAAACTGATTTTGAGAAATATTAGTCTCACATCATAGTCAATGCTTAATTATTCTCTTCCATAATTTTAATTACAGTAAGAAATTTTATAAAAGAATTTTCATGAGAAGCAAGAAAATTACTCTTGGAATACAAATAGGTTGCATTTGGGAAGCTTTTACGTAGTTTTATTTTGCAGACTATTGGCACACTTCCATTTGACTATAATTTTTTAATTGATTTTCGGAAATATGTGGTTAGAATGTCACAATCAAATTTAGCAAAGTGTGAGTTGTGACAAATCTACTACCATACAAATTTTGTTGGAGGGGAAGAATTTATAATATTCATAATGATTTTTAAAACTCTGCTTGTACAACAATAGGTTCACAACTAATCTCACAAATGGTTGTATCGGCTCAAAATTAGGGGTGTCAATATTTGACACAACACGAAAACCCGACCCGAACATGACCCGAAAATTTCGGGTTAGACCCGACCCGTTTCCAAAACGGGTCGAAAAATGTTAGAGGCAGGTATATGCTAGGAATATGCTTATGTCATTTAATGATGCACACACATCAATGATGGTGTCACTAAATTGATGAAACTTGTTATATCAAAATATATTGATGTAGGCAAGGAATGGGTCAAAACAAATATCAGCTCATTAATGTCTAGTAGAGAGCATTTTTAGCTCATAAATTGAGGTTCATTCCCCCATTTATTGTCCCTTTGGTTCCCGTGGATGTCTTTTGGGTTTTCTGTGCCATGGCTCCTTGGCATCCCCGGTTGGCTGCTGGTTTTCCGTGCTTGGTGGCCTTTCCCGTGCCTTGGTGCTTTGGTTCCGTGCGGGCCTCCTTGGCTTTTGCGGCTGCCTCTTCGGGTTCCGCCTGGGCTGTTTTCCCGTGGCTGTTTGGGGGCTTTTCCGTGGCTTTGGTGCTTCGTTTTCTGGAGTTGACTGTTGGCTTTTCATATTCCCTATTTAAATAAGCTTAAATTAATGTTTTGGGGCTGTTTGTATTCCCCTCTCATGTCTATAAATAATACATGTTTTGGGTTGTTTAAAAATGTTATATGAATGATTTTTGGAAATGTAAACCTGCGGGTTTTGTTGGAAAAGCTTGCGAGCTTTGTCCACTTCTTCTTCTCTAGGAAATCTTGCGAGCTCTTTCCACCCTTCTTCTTGGCTTCTAATATATTTCGTCTCTCCGGAAGTGACCACCTCACCTGTATCCCTCTTCTCAAAAGTAAGCAAGTTTAGGGTGTCTTGTAAGAGTATTTGTTTGTAAGTCCTTTTATAATATTCAAGTTGTGTTTTATAGTATTTGTGTTCTTTTAAGCATTTTATGTATTTATTTTGTTCCTAGAAGAGTTTTCTTTTGTGATAAAAAATTTGGGCCCCTCTCCCAAATTTTTGATTGCATTAATTTGGTATTAGAACAAGTTAGGAAGTCCCAGGTTTTTTTTAAGTTAGTTTGTCAAGTAAGCCTTGTGAGTCATGTAAGTTTTGAGTTCTAGTGAGTCTTGGTGTGTCATGATAGTTGTGCGTGAGTCTTGTTTTGTGTCTTTCTAGGTTTGTGTCTTAAGTCTTGTGTCTTTCTAAGTCAAGTTGGATAAACACCAAGTGGAAAGCAAGCAAGAAAGTAAACCAATGGATCTCGCCACAAGAAAGTTCTTTTGACCCGATTTAGATCAAGCTTTTCAAGATTCAAGTGCAGCTACACTCAAGTGCCAAAAATTTTGAAGCAAAAAAATTCAAGAGCTGGATGCACCGTCCTTGCCTCCTCCGAAGAAAGCAAAAGCTAACTCATCGGGAGATGAGTTCTCAAGAAGGGGAATTTGTTGTAGGCAAGAAATGGGTCAAAACAAATATCAGTTCATTAATGTCTAGTAGAGAGCCTTTTTAGCTCATAAATTGAGGTTCATTCCCCCATTTGTTATCCCTTTGGTTCATGTGGATGGCTTTTGGGTTTTCTGTGCCATGCTCCTTGGTTTCCCCGGTTGGCTGCTGGTTTTCCGTGCTTGGTGGCCTTTCCCGTGCCTTGGTGCTTCGGTTCCGTGCGGGCCTCCTTGGCTTTTGCAGCTGCCTCTTCGAGTTCCGCCTGGGCTGTTTTCCCGTGGCTGTTTGGGGGCTTTTCCGTGGCTTTGGTGCTTCGTTTTCTGGAGTTGACTGTTGGCTTTTCATATTCCCCATTTAAATAAGCTTAAATTAATGTTTTGGGGCTGTTTGTATTCCCCTCTCATGTCTATAAATAGTAGATGTTTTGGGTTGTTTAAAAATGTTATATGAATGACTTTTGGAAATGTAAACCTGCGGGTTTTGTTGGAAAAGCTTGCGAGCTTTGTCCACTTCTTCTTCTCTTCTCCTCTAGGAAATCTTGCGAGCTCTTTCCACCCTTCTTCTCGGCTTCTAATATCTTTCGTCTCTCCGCAAGTGACCACCTCACCTGTATCCCTCTTCTCAAAAGTAAGCAAGTTTAGGGTATCTTGTAAGAGTCTTTGTTTGCAAGTCCTTTTATAATATTGAAGTTGTGTTTTATAGTATTTGTGTTATTTTAAGTATTTTATGTCTTTATTTTGTTCCTAGAAGAGTTTGTTTTTGTGATAAAAATTTGGGCCCCTCTCCCAAATTTTTGATTGCATTATATATGCATATCATGAGCCTAACCTAGAGGTTATAATAGGCTCTTATGGCGGCCTAAATGGACTATAATGTTTAACTGAGGATAATAAATTACCCAAATGTGCTTCGAAGAACTAAATTGCTATAAAACCCTTGATTTCTTAACTCAAATGCATCTAATGTTGACTTGGCTGATTGACTAGACAGAGTGAAGACATGAATTCAATCTTATTACATCCTAGTTGATTTAAGGGTACTATTGAATTGCCACTAATAGGACGCCTTGCTCACATTGCATGAGTGCAGACTCGTACATATAGTTCTCCCATTTTTTTCGCTATAACGCTTGCACTTGATTGCTTTTAAACCCATGGTGACAAGTCCTGGCGCATTGGGCCTTTTCATAAAAAATAGTCATCGGTTTGAATACATTTTTTATAGTTCATAGTACTATAAACCCAATTAATAAGGTCGGCATAAAGCCATTAAGATCATCAACTAAATAAAAATGCTCTAGCCATGATGCCTGTAGGGCAATGTCATAACCCACTTGAGGTTGACTCTAATAAAGAAGTTGTAAGTGCCATATTTGGGCATATTGAAAGCTGAAGTTAGAAGCTCCAACCTTTTGTGCAACTTACAAATAAAGTAACAATACCCTTATTTTTATTCAAAAATTGGCTTTTTCGAAGGATGTAAACAATAACCTAATAACTTTGGATCTATATGGAGCCACTAAGTCTATTTATCAAAACTTAATCCTTCCAATGGTTGTAAGCTCCAACCTTTTGACCAGTTCACAAATAGAGCAACAAGATCCATATTTTTAATTATAATTTTGTTCTTCCAATAGATATAAGCCCTAAGCCAACTAAATTGTGTTGTCATAATACAATAGACCCATCAATCAAAACTCAAACTTTTTGATTGTGATATGCCCATTGCAATTAAACTCGGGTTTTTCAATAGATGTAACCCCAACTTAAAATATACTCAAGCTATCTCTTATGCTAATAAGCACCTTAATTCATTGAATTAAGCCCCAAGGCTCCTTGGCCATTTGAGAAGGATGAAGTCCGCATTTTCAACGGCATGGTAATCTAGTTTTTTTTTTCTCGTTAAGGTCTTGCTTGTATAGTGGATGAACAACTTTTTATTTATTTATTTATTTTTGGCACTATGATGGACTTGATGCCTATCTCTTCAACCATGAGGGAAGGTAAGATAGGCTTCCGATTATTCTAGCTGCTCATAGTTGGTGGAGATGTTAAATATTTTTTGAATGACTTATCTCATTCTTCTATCTATTTTACTTTCCTAGCTCTCTTTAGGGCTTTGAAAATAGGCATAACATTCCCTCGAGAGGGAGATGAATCGGTAACGCTTACTATCCGATTAGTTAGCATATAGATCTCCTTCACATTATGCAGAAAAGTTCTTTTGAGAAGTGGTTTCTACTTGTTGAGATTAGGCTTGTTGCCTTTTGACCAAATGAGGAAGCTCAATAACTTCCTTGAGCGAGCGCATACATCACGTTTGGATTTCTACTAATTTTGAACTTCCTTAACATTAAGAAGGTACTTGTAAGGATCAAGAGATGATATTAGGTTTTCTCGTTGTAAGAGTTCGTCGATGTATACTTCTAATTTGTCCCTTTTGGAAGATGTCCATGAGGGCACTGATAGGTGTCATCAATGTTTGATAACCTGATGACATGACATGGTTGTTTAATGTGCCTTGATTTTTGATGAAACTTGTCTACTTTTGTCATCTGGATGCATTCTAATTTGTTAGTAGGTGAAAAAAGAAGATATGCATCATATTTCTGGTTTCTTTAGATAGGTTAGCCTCAAAAAAATAGTTAAGCAATTGCATGTACAAACACATGCTCATTCTCGACGATTATAACTATTGCTATCCTGTTATGAAAAGACTTGCATTTATTGATGGAGTTTTAAATTTAATAATCATAATTTATATGTGATTTGGCTCCTCTGAATCTCTCCATTGGATTTTGCTATTAAATAAAAAATGGAAATTTGCATTTTTTTTTGTTTCACAGAAGTTAGTCTATATTTTGAACTTCATTTCAAAAGAACCTTAGGTCACGATACTCTTATGAAATATAATAGAAACTAAATTATATTGTTTGATATCATTTTTGTGGTTTTTGTTTATTTTCAATTAAATTATGGGGTTCTACGTAACATTGAGATATCTTATATGAATCCACATTTGTACATTCTATTTATCACTTTTATCTTTGGAAGGCACGAAGGATTGGCTTTCTTAGTGTTTTTAATATTCAATTCCTTGGAAGTATTTATGGATGTGGAAGGATTCAGGTCTGGTGGTCGGAGAAAGTTATTTCTCTAAGGTTAAAGGTTCGAGTCACACATCGCTATTTTTTGCTCATCATTAAATTTTTTTTTAATATCTATTTTTTAAGGCTTTGCTTGATTGAAGTAAGGAAGTGTGATTTTTTTAAAGGGGGATTTACATAGATGCTATAGTACCCCAATGTATTTACATATATGTCATCTAAAATTTGATATCTATTTATATAATATTTTAGTGTCTCACTCACATCAAAATAAACGCATGAAAAATTAGATATTATTGATGTGATTTAAATATTTAAGTGTTATATAAGTAAAATTTAAAGTTTAGATATTAGATACTAAAAACATAAGAATTGTGTGATATCACATCAATAGTATGTCTCATTCTTTTTGATTGTTATGCACCTTTAGAGAGTGATTTTGGGGCTTTATTATTTTCCATTTCCTTTCAAGTCTCAGTCCTACCATGTAAGTAACTTTTTTAGTTATAGCTATTTTTAGAATGCAGCTTTAAAAACAAGAACATCATCCTCTTTCTATTTTGGTTTAGCAATGTGCATCCAATTAGAAAGATTGTCCTTTCATGGATATCTCAATTCTGTTCCTATATTGAAATGGATGATGGATGTAGATTCCCTTCACGCAAGACTGTTAACTTTAACCGGTTTGTTATAAAACTATTATCCATGATATCACCATAGTTGTGCCATATGAAACGTTGTGATTGCTTTAATATAATTGATTTTTCCCATTATCTCAACTTTTAGTGTCTGTTAATTATTTGTATTTCATAACTTAGATTCCTAGTGCAGATATTAGATGTCTTTGATCTTAGTTTTAAAACTTTGTTTATAATTTTCTGCAATGATTCTTGATAGGGAGTGGGGAATAGGGAAGCCGTATGGCAGCGAAGATACTTATGCCTTGTTGGCCCATTTCTTTACGTATTGGAAAATCCAGAGTCACCATCTTACAAGCAATATATCAGGTAATTTCTCTCTTGTCTACAACAACAACAACATTCAGCTTTTATCCCACTATGTGGGATTGACTTCCCTTGTCTATTTTACTTAATATTCTAAAGGCTGTTTTAATTTTTCTTTGCCAATTTGCTTCTCTTTAAGTGTTATAGGGTCTATTGTGAATAGAAATCTATCTTTTTCCGTTAAGTCATCTGTTGGAAGTCCTAACTCCTAAGCAATTATACATCTTGTTTTTGGCCCTTCTGTTAAAGATATACCAACTGGATATTGTAAAGGAGGCCTTTGAAAGAAATTGGTTATTATGATCTTTCTAGATAAGTTTCCTATGTTTGTTCCGTTATTACTCTAAGATGAAAATTTAGTGTAATTCTCTGAATAAACAAAGTAAACTTTTGTCCAATCCATCATTTGGGCGGTGTTAATACTTGAAGGTTAAATTTATCATTCCAGATGATACGTAGATGAAAAGCAATGTAGGTATAATGAATTACCTAATGTGGATTGTATAGATGATGGAATACAATGAATTCTAAAATGCAAAACTGCTGTATATTTACAATTATAAGAAAATAGATAACTATATCTTGAAAGGCGAAAGGCAAGAAAACTGTCAACATGTTGGTTTATTTGAAATCAACAATCTTCAACTAATATATTTGAAATCAAGATTGCTTTTACCAAAGCTATGTTATCTGATTTCAATGCGTTTTGGGTTCATCCAGTTGAAGCATGCCGTCTTTCATGATGAGATTGCACACATGTATCCACAAGACCTGGAAGTCTATCCCATGAATAGTGGATTGCATTTGATTGGTTTGCTCTTAAAGCTTATTTCAGATTAGAGATCAATTGCCAAAAGAAGTAAACAAGAAAAAAAAAAAAGTTGAAATATGAAGAAAATGGATAAGTAAAGATGATTTATCTTACACCGATTTGCTTAAGTGGTACAATCAAAATTTATAATAGAGAGTTATTTGTAGAATGGTTTTTGGTTGAAGAAGTGTACTATTTTTGTTTGCTGTAGGGTAATTTTGTTGCTTTTACTTTGTTGTTTTGGGATTTGGTTTCTATTTAAATCCGTTCCTGTAGTGTTCTTCATTATCAAATGGGATTTTTTATTTTAAAGGTTGAGGATTCCCAGTTCTTAGTGAGGTTGGGAGGGATGGAGGTCTTAGTGGAGTCTAGAATTCTTCCACAACCGAAAATATTAGTCTGAATGGCCTTCTGACGATTGAGATTGCGGCAGTTGCAATGTGGCATCTGAAAACCTGTGCCCGGATACTAAGAGGGTTTTGTGGTGTTTTTGAGTAAAGTTTTTGGAAGGTAGATTGGATTATATATAAGACATTGTCCAAAGATTTCGCCCTCATTTTGCGAGGACTTTATGACGTGATTCTAAGTTTCCTATGGCATAAGACTATATGGTTAATTACCCCTCAAGAGAAAATTTTTGATTAATTACCACATGATATTAGATAGTTTTTATATAACCTTAGTATTTTACTTAGGTTTTTTGCAATTCGGTATCGTCCAACCTGGAGCCATAAAAAAGCTTATTGTTAACAAACAACTCGTGTTTGACTTGCTAAGAAATTTGTGCTCGACTCACTAAGCATAAAGAAAGCCAAAATTTTGAGCTTGATTATTAAATGAGTCGAAATGATCAATCATTTATTCGATTATGATTGACTTATTAATTGTTAGTATAAAATTAGTATTATATATATATATATATATATATATATATATATATATATATATATATATATAAACTATAAATTTATATTGAATATTTAACTTTACAAGTATATAATAATTAATTATGTGTAGCTACTGGATTCTAATACAATGAATGTGAGCGTTGCTTTTAGATTAGAGCAAGTATGACTTAGGTTATAAATTTTAGCAACCCTAACATCTCTATTTCCCTACCTTTAACCTTCTTGCTTCTCTCTTGCTCTCCTTAGCTCGCCTGTCTCATATTTGTGAGCTCACAGGTCGCGACTCACTTCGATTGCTTCTGCTTAAAAGCATCTTTAATGAGTCTCTCTGTTGCAGAGTTCTGAGTAGGGTAGTTAAAAAAGTTTGTTGTTCGTGAATAGGGTGTATAGAAACAAGTTCATTGAGATTAAAACAAATTTAATCAAAAGAGGACATGTGCATGCTTTTTTGAACATGAGCCAATTTTGATCTAGCTAAAATTTGAACCATTCGAACACAATACACAAGAAGTTCGCTTAAACACAGCTCGTTTACACCTCTAATTCCAATTTGGTAGAAGGTCAGCAGGGTTAAACTAAACCATAATATACTTGGGCTTGATCCATCCACCCAAGTATTTTGATTTGGTTTGAGATGGTCAATCCAGGAAGCTCAGTCAACTAAGAATTGTTGAACTAGGATTGTAGACCAACCAAAGCTTGCGAAGTCATGTGGGTATCCCAAGAGATTCCATTTGTGGAATCCCACATTGGTTTTGGAGAGGACATGGAGACTGCAATGATGCTTCCAACATTGGAGGATCTGTATAGTGGATTTTTGGGAATTAGATTAATCATTATTGAATTAATTATGCTTACAAAAAATAAGATAAAATGAGGTTGTCTTCTTCACTACTTCTTTTGTGTCATTCTTACAAAAAAAAAAAAAAAGGGGGTTTTTTTTTTCCCCCTTTTTTTTTTTTTTTTTTTAAAAAAAAAAAAAAAAAAAAGGTCGTCTTCTTCATTAAAAAAGAATTCTTAAAAGGCTATGATAATCAGAAGCATTTGATATCTACGTTTACCCTTCACCGTGCTATCCACCCTATGAGGTACACAAGATGTGCAGAGGTAGACATGTATCCTTGCACGTCTTTTAGAAACACTGACAGCTGATAATGCTTTGGTGCTATGTTCCAAGCTTTTATTTCCCTCCTTCCCTATGCATTCCGAGTTTGTTATTTTAGTTAGGCTCTAACTTTAAAATGTTGCAATATTCTTTTTTTACGTGTTGATATTCATACCCAGAAGGCTAAGCATTCACTGACTCGTATGTAACGATGTGTATATATATAATGATGTGTTAACATGTTGGAAGAGCAATTTTTTTTAACCTGTGAGATCTTTTTCATGCTTCTTTTTATTACTTTGTGCATTAATAAATTATTTTCTTTGACAGTTTGCGCAGTAAACAAGTGCATCAGGTTCCCAAAGAGTTCACTGGTGATTCACAAAATATGATTGCAGTGTATGATGCTGCCCAATCAAATCTTAAGGTAAACTGTTATTTGCATGCTTGAGAAAGTTTTTAGCTTTTTTTTTTCTTTCTGATAATGATGAGGTTAATTTCTTGGAAAGGTGGAAGATGCTAGCGCATTGGTATTACTTTGTGATTCTGATGAATCAAGAAAAACATGGCAAAATCGTCTTCAAGGGGCAATATATCGTGCATCGGTATGTTTAGGTGTATATATATACACACACACAGATACACACATACCCAGTAAAATTTCTTCAATTTTAATTTTCTCATGTATTCTTTTAGTATTTTAATTTTCTCAATATTTGTTCTTGTTGAATACTTTTCTATTGTTTTGTATCTGGAGTCGGTGAAAATTGAGGTACTTTTAGACTGCTGCATCAAGTATCTATTTAATTGTGTACATCTACGTATGCATACAAGAACATTTGTATGTTGTAGTTATGCTAGATGCATATTTAGTATATGTTGGAGAGAAAAGCTCTATTATAAATAGAGGAATGAGTACAATATTTTAAGGTACATTGAAATTAACTAACCACTCATTAAATATAATACTATCTAATTTGATATTTATATACAAATATATGCATGCATGCATGTTTGCTTATTATTATTGAGAGAAAGGTAGATGATCCAAATCATTTGTCAAAATATGGGCAGTTTATGATGTATTAGAGAGATGAGAGGTGAGAATCTTCTCGAAAAACTTTAGTATATTTGATTTTTTTTCATAGAACATAAGATTGCTGTCAAAATAGGTGATAGCATAACTATTATTGTCAGACCCATAAGATTCTGATTACCTATTATCTTACATTCAAAATTGGTCATAGCTTTGTATTCAACCTTAGCCTTAGACCTGATCACTATGGTTTATTTCTTATTTTTTTCCTAAGTGAGTATGTTACCTCTAATAAAAATATAATATAAAAAATTGAACTTCTTGCTATAATTGAGCTAATATAATCAACATTTGAGGATGCTTTCACATCCAAGTACTCAGTCCTAGGGTAAAATAACTCTTTTCCGGCTGTCTTTTTAACATACCTGAGAATGCATAAAATAATCTCCTAATGCTTATGTTTTAGAGTTCCCTATAGGGCTCATAATTTCTACAACCAATAAAATACTAAGCCTAATTATTGATAAATCAATATTTTGGAGCTTTCGATACAAAAAGGGATCATCAAAGGGACCATCATTAGCTTAAGTGGTTGCGTATAAGGTATTTGCAGGTTTGCAATTTAGATGACTGATTTTTCATGAAGATAAATAATTTTTTTTTTTGAGAGAGATTTTGTTATAGTTAAATTCCACTTCATGGAAAAATTTAGAGTGTTATATACTATCATGATAAAACTGATGAGGACATCAGGACATAGAAAGTTTATTAGAGGCGTGTCCGTCGATCTACGACCACGATTACACCGCTCTATTTTTGATTTTCATATTTATTATTGAGGTATTAGTTTTATTTATGAAGTTTTATTATGCTTTTCCATTTTTGCCCTTAAGGGCATAGGTATGTGTAAGCTTTAGGGGCATATTAGTACTTTGTATTTTCTCATTCTATAGGCTATTTAAAGCCTCCCTCTTCTTCTTTGAGGGTTAAAGGATGATAATAAGAAAATTTCCTGCAACTCTTGTCTTGAGAGCTTGAGAGCATGAGAGCTTTGGAGAGAACCCTTGGAGAGGGAACCAGATCATCCATCAACCTTGGAAGCGTCCGGGTTTGTGGCTTTTATTTTCTTTCTTCCTTTTGGTTTCGTTTCTCCCTTCCCCTTCCTCATAGCTACCGGCCTAGGGCCCCTAACGACTTAGCCGCTGGATTCCCTAGCCACACTCCACCTTGCCTCCAGCCAACTCCCCCCCACCAACCCATCTCCCCTCCACACCCAAACCGGCCCTCCTTCCCCCACCACCAAGCCATTCAACCCACAAACCCTAAACCTACTCGTAGTCTAGCCGCCAGCCATACCATCTCCCCCACACCTCCAAAATTCAAATCCCTCCATTACTTCTTTTCTTTTCCATACAAATCATTTTGGGATAGCTTTCAATCCAATCAACCAATCTATATTTGAAATTCAAATTGTTTCCTAAAATAAAATTCTATTTTAGGAAACTTATCCAATCAAATCCAAATCAAATTTGAATTGGATTGGAATTAATTCTTCCCTCATTAATTGGAATTCCCAAGGAGGCAAGCATTAAAACCCTCTCCCCAATCCCCTCCACTCCTCTTGATGCCACTGGTCCCATGGCCACTTTCCCAATTAATTTATTTCCAAAACTCTAAGCTCCAATCAAAGGAATTAATTCCCTAATTCCTCCCTCCCTCTCCTCCCTCTCCTCCCTCTCTCTATCGGCCACCCACATCAAACCCTAGCCTCCAACGTCAGCTTCCTTGCTGTCCAGAGATTTCTGGATGCTAATAGTGGCTGTCCACCCTTCCAAACCCTAGAGAGCTGCTGTCCAAGACCTCCTGTTTGCTGTCTAGTTATTCTAGCAGGAGTTCGCTGTTGTCCAGCCCCTTTGGGAGCGACCGTTTCTGCCTAGAACTGTCAGGAATCGCTGATCCCAGGTTGGTTACTTGCTGTCCAAAGGTTCGAGCTTGGATTTGTTGATGACTGAGCCGTCCAAGAAGCTACCACTGCTGTCCAAGCTTGCGAGAACGTTGAATCTTAGCAAAGGGTGAACTTTTGCCTTCTTTCATACCTTCCTCGTTGATCCTTACTTGTGGTTTTGATTGATTCATACAAAATCTTGCAACGCTTCGCTAAAGCTTAGTATTTAGTAGGAATTGTGTGAGAGATCTTTCATAGAACTACTCTTATTGTTAGATTAGAGATTTCTTGTTGAAACCCATTTCGTATGCAACATTAAGAGTAATTGATTATTATGTGGTTTTTACTTTTCACGAGTAACTTGGTCTAAGCTTGAGTTTACCGCTCTTTGCATTTTATTTCATTGTTTAACTCACCATAAAGCTTTAATTAACTTGCTCTTAATCATCAAGCATGCAAAATCCTTATCTAAATCATAATTTCATATATGTCCTGCATCAAAAACACTTCTGCTAATAATGTTTCATCTTGATGATGGCTTTTTTGATCAGTGTTAGTCTGACAAAGATGGAATGATCCGCAGTGCTATTGCATAGGCGAATCTCAAGCAGAACTTGGTAGAGCTTTTAAACCAAGTTCAAGGGCTCTAATAAGCGCTATATTAAGCTTATAGATGTCCTTAAGCTGACATGTGGTTCTCACCTCTAGCAATCTACCCAGCTTGGTGCTCCTAAAAACTATATCTTCATGTTAATTGTAGAGGAAAAAATTACTTACATTAATTTGTAGCATAGCTTTCCTTGATTGATGGACACAAATAGATCAGCCAGAACAATGTTAAGCCTTGCAGTTTGACAGAAGGTATTAAAATAATCCATTTCAAGACGTGAGAACTGCCTCATATAGGAAAGCATTACTCAGGCGGTTGCTCCATATAAACTGTCTTTAAGATTTCCATAGAAGACAACAATAATCAAATCCATATGCGCCATAGACCATCCTTGATTGATAAGCACAAATAGAAGAATTAGAACATTGTTAAGTCAAAAAATTAGTGAGAATAAATCAAAATAATCGATCCCATAAACATGTGAATGCTCCTTGGAAATTGACTAAACTTCGTACCATCAACAATTGACTTTGTCATGATTCGGCCTGATAAGCTCAAGTTAACGAGGCGAGAACAGATGGTCGTACAATAATTATTTAAAACATTCATTTCAAATTAACATGATCAAATATTCATCCAAATACAAATAAAAAAGAGCCACTAAACTTTCATTATAATAATTTCTAATACATAAAAAATAACAACCAAACTTAAACGGGTTAAATTTCTACAAGGTATTTATAATATTCTAACAACAGTACATCACATGACATAAAAACAACCACAAAGAACCTATCTCCTTACATTTCTCTACGACGGTAAGTGAAAGGAGTTCTATCAGCCATCACTGCTTAACAGGCTCTCCTGAAAATAATTTCATAATTTGAGTGAGCTAACGCTCAGCATTCATAAAGCAAGGAAAAAAATTTCATTATGCTGCCATTTTTATTTTACAATGCATTAATAACTTAACAAAAAAATAATACAAGTGTCATAAATTCTTATCTGGTATGTTTATTCTATATGTCATCCTAAATGATAATTTTTCTTTTTCATATAGCATTAACCTTTTTCATTTCTTCTTTCATCATTTCATTAATGCTCTTTATGCATATAATACTTATCCATAAACTTATACACCTGTAACAGAAGTATCAAAAATTTGTACTGATCATATACACATTCGATTTTACCGTTGCTTTCTTTTTTATTAATTGCTCCGAAGAGCCCTTTACTAATTGCTCTAAAGAGCCCTTTACCATTAGCTCCAAAAAGCCATTTACCAATTGCTTCGAAGAACCCTTAACCAATTTGGATATTCCGTGCCAACATACACATTCTTTCATGCATTATTTATCGTAAGAGATATAATACCATTCAATCAACCATATGTTTCCATCTAATATGATATTTGTATGCATTTGTACATGTAGGCATTTGAAAAGAACTAAAGGAGCTTGCTACATTATTCATCATTTCTTGCATCAATATGTAGTATGTAAGAAAAGAGCATGCTACTTTTAATTGAAAAAAAAATACTAAAATATAAAGCATTTTTCATAAAATTTAGAGAAGAAGAAATACGAAATTAAAAGAAATACAAGTACCTACCTCAATAAGCAACAATTAAACCTTTTACAAACAAAATATGCCATTTATGATTGTGGCGCATGTCTTCTCCTCTACCCAACACCTAAAATAATGAACACCTTTATTACTAACTCGTTAAAAATAATGCATTTTCATTTAATTAATATTTTAATATTAATAATATTCGGATTTAATTAATTCCTAATTTTTAAAAATTCAAATTATTGTGTAAATCCCTAATTTTCCTATTTTAACACTTTACAATTCCTAAATTAAATAAAAATACTCTCTATTTTCGGTTTTGGTTTTAAACCATAATTTTTGAATTCAAATTTTCATTAATTTCACCATATTAACATGCTAAAACCTCCCCATCACTTAATTAATAATTAGGGCTTAAATATTTTCTGGTTATTTTAAATTAAAAATTAAGGAAATTGAAAATTTGTGAAAAAACCGTAAATTTCACCATTAAAAACATTCTTTAAACTATAAGGAACAATATTCGTTAAGGAGATTTCATAGAAATAAAAAGTTTGGAAAAACCATAATTTTTGGAAACTCAACAAAATTTGGGGAAAATTAAAATTTCATGATTAGAAATCATTATTCAATATTCTCTAACATTCTCCTTCCAAACTTTCAAGTTTTAAAAAAACCTTAACTTTCTCACTTCAAGAAATCTAATAGAATACAATGATTTCTAGGTTTAGGAACTTAGCATTTCTCTTTCTTAAGTCTCCCTTTCGATTTCCTCCAAGATCCTCGTCGGAAGCCGTCACCGTCGCCGCCCCAAAGCTTGGTTGCCGCCATCTTTCCCTCCCTTGCTTGCGGTCGGACAAGGCGTAATCGAAAAATGAAAGGGACCGAATAGTTTCAGTCCCTTAAAACTTAATGAGATTTAGGAAAAGTTCTATTACCTTTTTGCCCTTGCTTGCTTAAGTGAATTTAAGAAAATGAGGGGCCATTTAGTAATTTGGTTTTAAAATGAACTTTATAGATTTTTTAATTTTAAATTCATGCAAAATTAACCCTAAGTTCTTTATGTCAAATCGATCAAAATCAAACTTAGAATTTTATAAAATTTATTTCGTCAAAATTTGTCAACTTTGAAAATTTGACTATTTTTGTCATGGTGCATCGCAAATCGTCGTTATGTTACGATTCGTTATTTTCGGGCTTTACAGGCTTATTCTCAAAAAGGGAACCACTAAAGGTCATGTCTGACCACTAGGTAGATTATTCATCTCAACATCCATATCCTGTTTTCATAAAAAAATTTTAGTGCTTCCTAAATTTTCCTTTGAATGGATATAGATGATAGAGACAACACAGATGTATAAAAGAATAGAGAAAAATGATCAAATGATATAGAAGAGTGAATGGAATGAAGAATATCTATTTGATTATCTTTTGGTAAGGAAATTTGCAGGATTAGAGATCTCATCCTAGGAGGATTCTTAACTGAATCATAGAATGTGGATGGAGGTGTTTCTTTTGTAGGTAGTGGAGATCTTTGAGAGTAAACCTTTAAAGTGCTACATGTTGGTATAGGGATTCATGAAGAGCTTATGAAGAAAGACGAACATGTGGTGAGGCATGTAAGAGGAATGAAAGAAAAAAGTGGTCTCACTAGAAGTATCATTTGAGGAAGTGTTTAAGCATTTGGTAAGGGTATCATAACATCTAGTACACATAAAAAATTTATGCTGAACAAATGGAGGAGAAAACTTGTCTTGCGAGCAAAAAACACAACAAATTAGAGAAGTAAATTGCATAGGTTTAAGAGGGAATTCAGCCTTGCCAGGATAAAAAATATAGATAGGTGAGATTATTGAGAAGAGTAAAGGGAGCTTGATTGATGAGATATCAAACAATCGAGATGGCATCCTCTTAGAGCTGATAAGGAATATTTATATAATACATTAATGTCCTAGAAGCATCATGCAGATGTTTATTTTTTCTGGTCAATGAAACCATTCTGTTGAGATGTACTAGTACAAGAAGTTTGATTAATAATGCAATTGTTAGAACAAAGTATAAGTCGGGACTACATAAATTTCAAAGTATTATCAATGCATAAATGTTTGATTAAAGTTGAAAAATGCACTTTTTTTCTAGATTGTTTGAATGCATTTAGAACTTGTGACTGACATTTAAGAAAGTATAGTTAAATATCGCTCGAATAATCATCAGTGAAAGTGGCTGTGTTTAAGAAAAATAAGTTTAAATAAGGATAGGTTATGGCTACTAGTTTTAATGTCTAAATAGACTTACTAGAAATAAAAATTACAATGAGTAATAGTATAACAACAACAACAAAAACAACATCAAGCCTTTATCCCACTACGTGGGGTCGGCTACATGAATTCTTTTTATCCATTGTGTCATATTAAAAGTCAAATTTTCGTTTAAATCTAATAAAGAAAGGTCATTCCTAATATTTTCTAACCAAGTCTTTTTAGGTCTACCCCTGCCTTTCTTAACATAAGTCAAATCTAATACCTCTACTCTCCTAACCGGGTCATCACAAGGCCGCCGTTTTATGTGACCAAACCATCTAAGGCGACTTTCTCTAATCTTATCTTCTACTGGAGCTACTCCAACCTTTTTACGTATATGCTCATTTCGTATCCTATCTCTAAGGGTAAAACCACTCATCCACCTGAGCATCCTCATCTCTGCCACACTTAACTTAGTATTATGCTTCTCTTTTAATGGCCAACATTCGGCACCATAAAGCATTGCAGGCCTCACTACCATCTTTTAGAATTTTCCCTTAAGTTTGAGGGGTACATTTCTATCACATAACAAGCCCGATGCATTCCTCCACTTCAACCATCCAACTTGAATTCTGCTGATAATATCCCCATCTATTTCACCATCACTCTGAACAATAGATCCAAGATATTTAAAACGTGTACTCTTATTAATGACTTGATCGCCTAAAGTCACAATCCCCTCACTAGGTCTATTACTACTAAAATTACACTCCATATATTCCGTTTTAGATCTACTCAAGCGAAAACCTTTAGACTCTAAGGTTGACCTCCATAATTCAAGTTTACCTTCAACTCCCTCTCTAGTCTTATCAACAAGAAGAATATCATCAGCAAAAAGCAACACCAAGGTACATCCTCTTGCAAATATCTAGTGAGAACATCCATGACTAAAGCAAAAAGATATGGGCTTAAGGCTGATCCTTGATGTAACCCAACCGAAATAGGGAAATACAATGAGTAATAGTAGAAGGAAAATAAACATGATGCTGTTTTACATCTTTTATGATTTATATAATTAAATTTGGAGCGCAATGAGCAGGCAAATTTACAGTCTATTTTGAGGGGGATGACCCAATTGGCAATGTTGTATATATTGTGTAATTGTGGCATTGAGGACATAAGGTTTATTACTTATCTAGGAGTAGGTATCATCAACTTTTATTACTCATCTAGGAGTAGGTTTCATCAACTTTTATTACTCATCTAGGAGTAGGTTTCATCAACTTCATCCCCTGACGCAGGAGCATCCATATAAATAAGTTGTATTTTCTTATTAGTGATTGATGTATCTCTATCTCTTGTGTAGCCTATTATGTGGCTACTTGAAGTCTATAAATATAGACGGATGTCTTGTAATAGAATGGATTGTAATAAGATTTGAGTTGAGTTTAGTTTTGATGCGGACATCAATACAAAAATTTGGCGCATCTATTACAGGCGGCGTCGTAAATCGACGGCCATTATTTAAATTTTCATTTATGTATTATTTTAGCTCTTGTTTTATGTATTTCCTATTTTACCCCTAGGAGAGTTTATGTGAGTGTTTTGGCCCAAGGGGCATTTTTGTAATTTTCTATTTTTTTTCTCATGTTATGGCCTATATATAGGGCCTTAAGCTATTGTAATATGATGGTTGATTGATATGAAAAATTATTTTCCACACTTGTGTTCTTCTTGTGAGAGAGCGTTAGTGAGATTTCTATGAGAGAAATCGATAAGTTTCACCAGCCGCAGGATGGGTCCGGGCTCGTGATGTGAAGTCCCTTGGAGAAGGGCAACGCAATACCCACCAGTCATTGGAAGAGTCCGTGGCTCGTGGTAGTTATCTTTTCCCCTGTCATCTCCTCTCTACCAATTAGTCTTTCGAGAGAGAACCATTAACAAGAATGATAAAGGGTAGAGAAGACATTTGGACATAGATAATAACTGATGGTTCGTGGCACCTTCACTCTAATATACAAGACATACTAATAGAGACAAATGCAACAAATTTAGATGAAAAGACATCATGAGATGCAGAGAGAAATTTCTGCAATTGTTAATGTAGTCGATGATAGTTTTCTTAATATATTGCAACAAATCCAAAGGATGAAGCACCAAATGGGGTCAGTAGAGTTGGATTGGTTGTTAGAAAACATATTTGGAAGTGGAGCCGTACTAGAAATTTTACTATCAACATTGAGGATGATTGGTTCAGTTGTAATGAAGCCACACAAAGCATTATGGCTTTAACCATGTCCGCCACTTGTTCGACCATCACATTCATGGTTCCCTGATCACCCTTAGTGCTAACAACTGAGGTATAGTGGTTAGGTGTCCGGCCATCACATCCGTGGTTCCTTGATCACCCTTAGCGCTAACAACTGAGGCATGGTGGTTAGGTGTCAAAGGCTGAGAGCCAATGACTAGAAGAACTTGGTGGAGAGCATTTGTAATTGAAGAAACCTTGTGGTTTGCCATCGGTTGAGATTGTATACCATATAGGGAAGGATGCAAGATAGATAAATTTGGTGAAAGAAATTCAATATTTTTCTTTTGCAAAATAGTTATATCAATGTTGCATGAGCAATATTGAAGTACCTTTTCATTCTCTCATTGAGTATATTATTCTTGGATTTTTTTTTTTTCTGCTGCAAAGAAAAAAATCTGAAATAAAGTGGGTAGGCATGAGATATTTTTTTCTTGGGAGTAATTAGAATGAAGAAATATCATATCTTTTTTGGAAATTTTGAAGCATGAGTGGATGTAATGGAAAGTTCTAAGCTATTTAACAACCAAGAACACCATAATTATACACTTTCAATATTGAAAACTTAATGGTGTCGTCACAACATGGTGGAGAAGATCTAGGTCTATAATGAAGTGAAATGCCTTAAAACACGATATAATTTATACCAATACAACAACAACAACATCAAGCCTTTATCCCACTATGTGGGGTCGGCTATATGAATCCTTTTTCTCCATTGTGTTCTATTAAAAGTCAAATTCTCGTTTAAATCTAATAAAGAAATATCATTTCTAATATTTTTTAACAAAGTCTTTTTAGAATGAACTTCAATTTTAATATTGATGATGGGGAGAGTTTTAAGTTACTATAAGTTGCGGGGCCATGTTACCATGTTAGAGAGTTGGAGAATTTAAGAGTTTACTTAGATTATTGTGAGTGATATACTATTGTTATGTTTTAGGGAATTAGGCGCACAACATCTAGTGCATTGAATGATTGTTGTAGTTGGAGGTAGCGAGTGGATGCAATATTTTGATCATATAATGACTGAGCATAATCACATGTGTAGGTTGGTGGCTTGTGATAGGGAGCAGGTGTTGTTGCAGTAGGATCATGAGTGGGATTAAGCTTGTTAGGCCAGGTCATGGGAGAGAGGTTGAGTCTCAAGCTATTGGGTGAGGGCTACGGACGGAGAAAGAAGGGGGAGGGGGTGCTGGCCCTTTCTATGGTTAGGACTAACCCCATTTGGATACCAAGTTAGAGAGGAAAGCTCTTTTCTATGTATTATTCACCCGAGAGACTTTTTGTTTAAATATCTGAACGTGTAACATGTTCTAAGATGCAACCAAAATAAACAAACACCACTATATATATATATATATATATATGAATGCACTTTTTTTGTATGCGCACATTAGAGTTCTTGCCTTTTTATTTGTGTTGACTCTGGGCTATCCAAGGGGCTCTAATATGGGATGTAACTTAAATTCACCTTTAATTTATTTCGTAAAATGATCTTCAGATGATATTGTTTTATGGATTTAACATTCTTGGGATTTGAAAAATTCTTAAGGAAATATAAAATGTAAGAAAAAAACCTTAGGAAAAATGAATGAATGATGAAAAAACTAACATGTAATTTCACTAAGGGGTTGTTTGGTTTGGTAGAAAAGGAATGTAGAGAAATATGAATGCAGTGTAAAGGAATGTAGATAAATATGAATGCAGTGTAAAGGAATGTAGTATATTTGAAATGTTTGAAGTTGTTTGGATGAGTGTAGAAAGAATGCATGAGATTATAATTTTTGTTTGACTTGAACTAAAATTAATGTAATGTAAAGTTCACAATGGTAGTGGTTGGCTGAAGGTGGAGGGTGGTTGGCGGAACCGGTAATGGTGGTGGTTGGCGGGGGTGGGTGGTGGCGGCGATCAAGGCTGGAGGCATGTGGCAGGTGTTGATGATGGTCTACGATGACTGTGGTGGCCAATGACGGCGGCGGTGGCCAGCGATGGCTCACGACAAGTAGGTGATGGCCGGCAGGGTGATAGCAATGTAGCTTGGTTTTGGTGAAAATGGTTTTATCTCAATATTGGACGAGTTTACTTTACCTTAAAAATGAACTAGAATACTTTGTATTACATTTAGAATACTTTACACCGCACTTCTTTTTCATTAAACCAAATACCAATGTTTTCAAAACTCATGCAAAAGGAAGATTTTACACCCACTTTACTTCAAATCAAACAACCCCTAAATAATTTACATGCACTCAAAATACAATAATAAAACTTAATATAAGTGGCATAGTGCCATAGAAATAAATTGCTGCATCTCTAAATTCAGGAAGTGGAGTTCCTTTGAACATAGATTCCAGGATTATAAACTTGAAATTCTTCAGTAATTTATAGAAAATTGAAAAAGAATAGTGATTTGGCATTGAGGATAAAGAAAGAAGGAAGGAGTTGAAGAGAAAACATAAGAGACGAGTGATAAAAAATGTTCTCCATGTTTGATTAGATTTTTGGCTCTCTTCAATGTCCACCAAGCATGTACCACAAAAAAGTGAATGAGTAAGCTTAGGTAGAATTGCCCTTTTCCTTTGAAAGAGAGGGTAATGCTAATTCTCTTGTGAAAAAAAAAAGTTTTACTCAACAAAAGAAGTGAGAAAATCTTTGACTTAGGAAAAACATCATACCACTGATTTATGTTCATTAGAAACATTATAGGTACCTAATGAGCTCACATAACAAAATTTCTTTCTGCAGCTTGAGTCTGATTTGTATCGTAGCTAATGTGGAAGTTTCATCAATGCATATCCTACAAAGAAGTGAATGAGTAATTGTCAAAATCTCAGTCATTCCTTGGCATTTGATCCCACGGTCAGGATGAGAATACGTGGGAGGCTCACCTGGATCACGCCAATATCCTTTTATATTTGGGTAGCTGAATTAGGAAGGATTATATTGTGGCAGTTATGTATCAATTAGAAGTTATTTATTTCTTTATTAAGACACCTTGTATAGATCTATAAATATAGATAATTTTGTATAATAAGTAGAAGGTATTTTTACCCTTCTCAAATTCTATGAATTCTAACATGATATCAGAGCCAATCCGCCGGCCTTCATCGCCGAACAATCCAACCTTCTGACGCTACAAGTCGTCGCCGCAGAAGAAAGGCCGCCGACCCAATTCCACAATCGAAGCCCTCGATCTTGGAAGGAACTGCAGCAGACGAAAGCCTCGGTTTCGCCAGTTACTTATGCAGACGGAGGCTCCGATTCCGCTAGGCACGATCGAAGGAGCAAAAGGGAAGTCGACGAAAGCTCGAGCTGCTCCCGATCCGACTGAAAGGGAAGTCGACGAAGGAGCGAAGCTGACGAAGTTGCAAAGTCGACGATGGGAAGTCGTCGAAGGAGCGAAGCCGCAAGCTCGAGCTGCTCCCGCTTGAATCCCTACGTGCGCACCTTAAGCTACCCGGTTCGACTCTTTTAAAAAGTCGGCGGCCCGGTTTGTTTATTAAATTGGGAAGGTACTTTTTCCAAAAAAAAAAGAAATATCGACCTTCATTATCGGACAGAAAAAAATCCTTTTTAGTGAAAAAAGGGAGAGAAAATCTTTATTATCGACCTTTATTGTCGACAAGGGAAAATTTCTCCGAGAAGCCTTCATTGCTGAATTTCTGAGGAATACAAAGTTCCCACCAACGGCCTTCATTGCTGGAATTCTGAGAAATATAGGTTCCCACTACCGGCCTTCATTGCTGGAATTATGAGAAATACAGGTTCCTACTACCGGCCTTTATTGCTGGAATTATGAGAAATACAAGTTCCCACTATCTACCTTTATTGCTGGAATTCTGAGGAATAAAAGTTCCCACAACCGTCCTTAATTGTCGGAATTTCGAGGATTGTTTTCCATCATCAGCCTTCATTGCCGGCTTTCTCTGGTGATTGATATCCTATCCATAACCAATGCAGCTCTACCTCTGAGCGAGTAATTTCAAGCTGGTCTCCAGCTTGAGGGGGAGTGTCAAAATTTCAGTCATCCCTTGGCATTTGATCCCACGGTCAGGATGAGAATCCGTGGGAGGCTCACCTGGATCACGCCAATATCCTTCTATATTTGGGTAGCTGAATTAGGAAGGATTATATTGAGGCAATTATTTATCAATTAGAAGTTATTTATTTCTTTATTAAGACATCTTGTATAGATCTATAAATAGGGATAATTTTGTATAATAAGTAGAAGGTATTTTTACCATTCTCAAATTCTATGAATTCTAACAGTAATTGTTTAAGTTCCATCTCCTTTCTCATTTTGGAATGAAGGAGATATTTAATTCCTTTCCAAAAAACAAAGATTACACCACAGAAAGAGCGAAAATCCTTTTGATTTAAGAAAAAATATAAAGAAAATGGTCTAATTGGTCCCTAGACTGTTTAGGTTGTATTCATTTTGACCGCTTATTTTTCTTGTTGTTTTGTTGTCTCCCAACTTGTCAAAAGTGTCAAGTTGAGGGATTAAAAGAGTCAAATTTTGGTGAGCGACCAAATTTAAGAGTAATAGAAGTTTGGGCATCAAAATGATCACACTAGAATTATGGCAATAAACTTGGTCATTTTCTTTGTGCTTTTTTCACAAAAATTCTTATATATCCAAAGAGTTGTAGTAGCAAAATATCTTTTATTTTAATCATTGCTACATTAAATGTTTCCACCTTAGCACCTGCTGCTTCAAAATGTTTCTATCAATGCTAATTTTTTTCAAAATAATTGAAATTCCTCTTAACTTAATACTATACAATGAGTCAATCCATCCTTTTCATCCTTAGTGTGTAGACTTGATTGTCCTTCTGATGTGAAACAAACAATGGAATTGCAAGATTTTAATAAGAAAACTGTTTTAACTATGAAATTATAGGATTAATGTTTCACTAAGTTAAGACTTTCAATTTTCGTGGTTATTAACTTGCTTCAAGCATGCAATTACATGTTAGATTAACAGAACGATCCGAAATAATAACAAGAAAATAGTAAAACAAATATGCAATTAACGATAATCTGTCACTTAACAAATAGAGCTTTCATCTTAGAGTTTCCCTCTCGCTTGCTCTTTGGAAGTAGGGTTAGCGGAGGACGAATGTTAGCAAGCCAAGTGATGCCACTGAAAGACAGAGGATGCCGACAGTTTTGATCAACAGGAAGTTGGCCTGAGTTGGAGAGTTGGGTGGTCGTCTGGTGATATTCCACTGTCATGTAGGGTGTTTCTCGTCGATGACATCCACCAAAGTAAAGAAAATGCTCTCCATGTATTCCTCGATGGTGCCTTCGGATCCAAATCCGGGATCGAAGAAGGGTGATTGAATGATGTCAATATCCCCTTGAGAATTATAAACGAATCCGTGGTCGACTTCAAGGTCTGCCATTCATGAGCTTGAGAGTATCCGTGTGGTGTTCCTTGATGGGGCCGCCTGTTGGAAGAGGTTGAGAGGGGTGGTGGATAGTGGTAGTTGGCGGGTAATGAGGAGGAGAGGGAAGGGGGCGAGTAGAGGAGAAGGGCGGCTTGGGCAAGGTGAGGTGGAGGTGATTTGGATTGGTTGAGTGGTGGATAATTAATTAGAAAATTCTGATTTTAATTTCAGATTTTCTAAAGGGAGGGAGAAGGATTAATTTGAATTCAAAACAACCCAATTTAAAGCTATGGGGGGCGGCTGTTTTAGGAGTGGATTGTGGGAGTATTAATTGGGGTTTTGGATTTAATTGGAGAGAGAAAAACGAGGGGAAGGGGGCCGGCCATAAGAGGAGGGAGGGTGCATGTCTAGATTCAACTTATGTGGGCCCAAAGGAATTAATTTGATTGAAATCAAATCTGATTTCAATTTCAGATTTGATTGAAATTAGGATAGCTTCCTAATTGTGTTTTAATTAATAGGAAGGTATTTGAAATTCAAAAGTTGATTGAATTCAAATAAATATCCTTTCCTAAATAGCAAGGGTGTATTTAAAGGCAATTTGAAATTTGAAATTCAAATTAGGTTGGCTAGGGGACTGGGTCCGGCAGGTTGGGCTTGTGGAGAGGGACGGGTGGAGGGGTGGATGCCAGCGGCTGGGTAGGTGGTGGCCGGCGGTTGGGGCGGCCAAGGGAGGCCGACGGCGTTGGGAGGGGAAATTCGGTTCAAGGCGGGGATGGGCCACAGGGAGGGTAAGCCGGTGGGTGGTTGGTGGTGGGGTTTGTGTTGAGGTCTAAGGGAAAGGAGAATTTAAGAACCGCGAACCTCGAAATCCTCCAAGGTTGACGGGTATTGCTCTCACCCTCACCTAGGGTTCTCCTCTCAAGAACTCACAAAGAGATCAAGTAAGAAAAGCAGAATTATCATTCATAATCATCATTAGCAAATAATACAATGACTAGGCCTTAATATATAGGCCTCCAAAAGCAAAAAATGTAAAAGACTCATATGCCCTCAGGCTACAACATGAAACAAATCCCTCATAGGGATACAAGTGGAAAACTGAAAAGTAAATAAAAGAAATACACTAAAATATCATAAATAGAGACTATGAATTGTAGCCATCGATCTACGATTCCTCCAATGATAAGTATGTCGAAATCTCTTGTGGATGTCCTCATCACCTTCACTAATTGTGTCTACAAATTATCTCTGTGTATTTATATGCATATGTGAAAGCATAATGCATGTCTCTAACTCGCTCTGTTAGTGTTTATACGTTTTCTGTTTGTGTCCATATTTGTGTTGTCTGCATGTTAGTTTGTTGTTCAGTTTATTTGAATGATCATTCTTCTGGAAGTATAGGATCATTGATTTTAATTTATAATTTTTTGATATGGAAAGAAGCAGAATTCTGTAACTATAGATATACATAAAAATGAATGTCTTAACTTCTTGAAGATTGCAAAGTCATCCATCTTTTAGATTAGCTAATCATAATTTAATCAGGATTGATGGTCTTTTTTGTTATGATTTTCATTCATCTACGACATGAGGTTGAGGTCTCGAGGTGTTTTTTGTTTTTTAGTCATTGTTCGGTAAACTGCGCATACATGGAAAATGTTGAGTATTATTGCTATATGACAGCAAGAAACCATCATATCACTTATCATACAGCGACAAATGATCCTTGTCAAAAAAATATGATCTGTTAGATGCCTCAGTATAAATTTATGTTTTCTGGTTTGTTTAATTCCATGTGACATGCTCCTCCTTACTTATCTGCTGTAAGTTAATTGTAAAATATTCATTGATACACCTCTTCATAGAAAAGTCTCTCTGATTAAATCAACTTTTGTTTATTATCGCTCATAGCATAGCTTTTCTTTTAAGTTCATTATGTTTCTTTATTTTTGCAATGCATGGACTTAGTTGTTTCTTGTTTTCTACCTTTTTTAACATATAATGCATAAAATGTAAATTTGCTTATATATGATGAGAATGCTTCCCGGCATTTTAAAAAAATAGGTTTAAAATTTGATGATTTAGTGAATGCTTGGTTTGTTTAATAATATATATAGTGTATTATAGCGGCTAAAGGTAGCCGGAGCCGGGTTTTTTCAAGTTTTTCTCTTCTTAGCTTCCTTTGCCAAAGCCCCCAGGGGTGGGGATTGTAGGGTTTTTGATTGACCGGTGGGCCACACTATGGTGGGCAGCGGGCAAGAAGAGAGAAGGAGAATTGTTTAGTAAAGTTTTATTACAACTAAGAGGGAATTAATTAGGGAAATAAATCTAATTTGAATTTAAAATCTGAGAGAGAATTATTTAGGGAAAACCCATGGGATTTAATATTCATTATGTAAGGAGGAATTAAGGGGGAATTGTTTAGGAAAGTTTTAATTATAATTGAGAAGGAATTAATTAGGGAAAGAGATCTAATTTGAATTCAAATTTGAGAGTGAATTTTTTAAGAGAAGGGGGTTAATTTGGGAGGGAATTAGGGGAGCCTATTTAAGGCTAACTATGGGGTTATTTCAGATTATGCTTGATTTTGCTGGAATTAGTTTTGTTTAGGTTGAGTGGACTCTAGCCGATGGCTAAGGATTTGGGAGAGCCGGATCTTCCTCTCCAATTGAAGATCCAATTGTATCTTGTATTTTTCTTCTTAGTTCTTTCAATAAAAAAAAAAGGAGTTCTTGTGTATTCTTCTTCCTAATTTCTTATTGCCGTTTACTAATTTTGAGGAACTTGCATCCACTTCTTACCAGTTTTGTTTAGAAAGGCTAAGTGAATGGAGGGATCTATGGAAATGTTGAAAAGAGAACAAGAAAGTTTAGCTGCATTTAAAGCCTTTTACGTGCATTCACCTTCTCTCATGTGCTCAATTAGAAAAGACTTTGATAGAAAGGCTAAGTGAATGGAGTGATCTATGGAAACGTTGAAAAAAGAACATGAAAGTTTAGCTGCATTTGAAGCCTTTTGCATGCAATCACCTTCTCTCATGTGTTAAATTAGAAAAAGACTTTGATATTCATACGGCTTGGAACAACATCTGGCTTGATTATGAATAGGAAGAAAAAAATGAACTACTGTTCCACTTTTGTTATCATAAATCAATAAAAGCAGATAAAATTTTTTATGCGAGTTCCACTCAAAAGCTGCCAATTTTTGAGGAAAATGCTCAATCAGAAAAGAGCTTGACAATCATTCGGCTGGTAACAATGTTTGACTTGATTATGAAAAAGAAGGGGAAAAAAGATTTCGCCTAATTCCCTTTTTTGTTATCATAGATCAAGTAAAGCAAGTCAAAGTTCGGATATGTATTTCAATCAATTAGAGTCGATGTCTATAAAAAATTAATGTTGTTCAGTTTGAAAGAGCTTGTCGGTAAAAGAGAAAATGATGGTCGCTAATGATTTTGAATTTGTATTGGATTGCTGACTTTTTTTTTAAAGCTGACTAAGGAGATTTAGTAGGATTTTTAATTTAGAAAGTGAATATTGGTGTCTGACTGGAAGGGAGGCTCCAGTGTTGGTTTCAGCGATTTGGAAGGGTGGCTGTAGTTAGCTTCAGGTGCTGGTGGTTTCCAGTAGTGTATAGACGAAACATTTGCATGAAAATAGAACCAAAAACATCAGAAAACGGCACACAATAAAGAAGGAAAGCGTTAAAAGAAAGAAGAAAAAAAAAAGCAAAATTTGGAGCCTTGCATGGATCCATGCAGGGAGAGTTTGCCAAGATGCTGAGGTGGTGGCTTAGAGGCTCTTTAGGGATGCAACTAGGGATTCTATTTTTGATAGCTGGGCGGCATTATTAATTCATATAGATTTAACGAAGTTTTAGGTCCACATGTAGATAAAGCTGGCTTTATTCTATTTTATATCATTTTTTTGGTATTTTTTTTATTTCAAAAAAGTTGGCGCAATATGCTTGTTAGCTTGTATGTCATTGATTCAAAATCTAATTTTTAATCTCCACGTGTCTTTATTTTTGTCAACTTATTTAGAAGCTTTAAAGAAGTTTTATATACTATTATTTTAGGGTTCTGCTTCCATCACTGGCTTTACTGAGATGTCATCTACCACTGATGTTACAACCCCAAAATCCTCTGATAGCAAGATATTTCCAGATGTTTGGAATATGGAGAAAATTTTTTTTACTGGTGTCCTTGATGAACTAAGAGTTTGTTTTAGCTCTAATTATGAGGTAGCATCCCAATCTTGTAGTTATAGACTACAAAAAGTTCTAAATAAAGTTCCGACTGTTTATAAAGTGATTCTTTTTTTATTAACAGAGCAATTTGAATTTTAAAAAAGTGCTGCTAGGCAATGAGAGCCAATTGTTTGAGTTCCGTGCATTGGGTGGTCAGGTATCTCGATCGAGCCATATTCATGTCTTCTTTTTAAGATGATTCTTCCTTCACTCTAAACTTTTACTTTGTCCTTGAACAGGTTGAGCTTTCCGTTAGGGAAAAAGTAATTTATATGGGCACCCTATTGAAATCACTTGAGATATTAGATAAATATCAACTTGCTGGAGTAGCTTTGCCCAGATATCTTGCAAGATCTTTCATAAAGAATACAAACCAAGCTATGCGGGACAATGATCAATTAAATCAAGCTGACAATGAAGATAAGTTTTTCGAAGCATCAGATGAACTTGATGATGTTGGTTTGTATCCTACTCAACGAAGTGGTAGTATGTCAGAGTATTTTGCTGCTCTAGCCTCCTCTCCATCTTTAAGATCTTCCATGAAGCCTCCTAACTTTAGACGAGTTCCTGGTTTAATACCCAATGTTGATATTACAACTAGAAGTTCAAATTTGGAAACTACTGATATTATGGATAGTTTTGTGAAAGCACAGCTGATCTTGTATGGCCAGGATTCTCTTCATTACAATAACTTGGATAATAGAGTAAGATTATACTCTTTTACCTAACTTTTTTTTTGATGATTTAATTCTTTAATGTTGAGCCTTTCAAGATTTGATCTTCCAACCAGGTTGTAATTACTCTGGCTACATTGTCATTCTTCTGTCATCGACCAACTATTCTTGCAATATTGGGATTTGCTAATGCTATTAATGCTGTGGAAAACATCCATGATCCTGCTGGGGATGTTAGCAAATCTCCCAAGGCCGGCAGTAGCACTTTGAAATTAGATTCAGTTGATGAACCCTATAGCAACATCGTCCAGGAGCCAGTTGCGAAAGGGTTTCTAGACAAAGGAAAAACCAGAATTATATTTTACCTGTCGCTTAATATGGCCACAGCTCAGATATTTTTGATGAATGAGGATGGGGTCTCTCTTGCTACATTGTCACAAAGTAATTTGCTCGCTGATATCAAGGTTTGTAGAAATTATAATATTTACTGTTTCGTCCTACTAATTTTTTTTTGCTTTTAGACTTATTTGAGATTCTTTGGTGCTCAAGGTATTTTCATCTTCCTTCAGTATAAAAGCTGCCCTTGGAAACCTGAAAATAAGTGATGACACTCTGCCTGGGAGTCATTCATATTTTTGGATGTGTGACATGAGAAATCCAGGTGGAAAATCATTTGTTGAGGTACAGCTCAACTTTCTCCTAAATTTGTTTCCGTTCTTTTTTGTTATGTTAGCCTGTTAATGTTTTCTTGGGAAAATTTATTACTTCATATCTTGTCCTGTTACTCTGTATGACACCCTATTTTATCAAATACTGTCACAAATTCTGACATGGAGGCTTGTTAGACTTCTCAGTCAAACAGCTATGATTTTCTCATCCCACTCATAAATGCAGGCTCCTGAAAATCTGCTTATAAATGATTTTTGTTCCTTTAATTTGTATTGGCAAGCTTTCATCCCATCATGTGTCCAGGTTACAAACTTCTGCCAGTGCAATTGCGCTAGTTATGCATTACAAATGTCTATCACCTTCTAGCTTCGAACTAAGGTGTTATGATTGTGACAAATGATGATATAGGATTTTTTTTTATTATGGCAACTAAAAAAAGCATTAAAATGCAATTAAATTTACATTTAAAAAAATATAAGAAATGTTGGCCTATGTTATGATAAACAAAAATAATATATATATATATATATAACCTAAATCATTACCTGAGCCCAAATGCCACTGCCCATGCCGATATCCTGCAGAAATCCCGCTCTGTCGCTACAGTGTCGCAGCTTGCAAACAGCGCCGAAGGGTCCTTTCACGCACACATCGAGCACCTCAGTCCCGCTCTCTCTCTATCGTTAAAAGCAGACCGAATGAAGCATTCGGCTGCTTCTTCCCACTGGTGAATCCCTCAAGACCTTCCACCTAAGACCTCCAAAGCCTCAGATGCCTTTACCTCCTCCCTCTGAGATCGAAGCCAACCTGCCATTCTAGCTCTCCGATCTGATATCCGTCCTGACCCCGTTGCTCCTCGAACCTAGAGAGAAAGCGAAATAGGGAGAGAGGGATCACTACCTACTGAAGCCGACCGATCCCCTTACCTCCTCCTGCTCTCTGCCTAACCCCTATTCGACGATGCTCTCAAAGCCGCAAGCCAGAGCTCTCGTCTCCAAACCTCCTACTTGACTCTCAGTCCTCCTTCGATCTCTGCACCCTAACTCCGAACTCCAGCTCCAGTTGAATCCCTGCAATCAACTCCTATGTCCCGACGCCAAGCTCTTCCCCTACCTCTGCCCTAGCCGAACATCCACCGAACTCCTCTATAGGAAGGCTTGTCCCGATCTCCCCCTCTCTCTATTTGTTTTGTCATTACTGTTAGTGTTAATATTATATTATTATATATATTATTATTAATACCTACTATTATTTATTAATGATGTTATTAATGTTAAGTGATAGCGATAGTATAATGGTAATGCACTTATAAATTTTAGTATTAATATCATATTTGTATTATTATTATTATTGTTATCTTTTGTAAAAAAAAAGAAAAGAAAATACATAAAAAAAGAGAAATGTATTTTCGTGCATTTTTTTTATCTCCGCCGTCGTCGCCGTTCCGATTGCAAAGGTATTAAACTTCTAACTCAAAAAAATTCTTCTCTCGTGGCTAGCGATGAGCCGGCAAACCCCCTACGCGCTCACGTAGTGTAGTAGAAAGGAAAACCGGCACGGCGCTTGCAACGAGGCGGGTAATTCCCTGAGTGCTCATGTAGCATGAGGGGGACGAAAAATAAGTACCTCAAAACACTCATGTAGTACGGAGGGGGGAAAGAAAAATTATGCTCTTTTAAAAAATGTGCTTGAAACTCTTAAACGCTCATGTAGCGGGCGAGGATTTAAAAAATAATATACAACCGCGATGTCATTTGACACCTACCTGAAGCGCTCAAGTAGCGACGAGGGGAAGGGTGCCTCTTGGTTTTTTCCCCTAAACGGTGGAGACGCTGGGAGGCTGCCGAAATTCTGTTTGAAATGCAAAGGACTTGAATAATATTCGAACAACATGGGACTTGAACTGGACATTTATGAACTAAGTGTAAACTTGAAGAAAAGACTTAAAATTAAACTTAAGCAAGAAGAATTTGAACTCAAAGAATTGAACGCTTGAACTCGAATTTGATCAAATGAGAACTTGAACTTGGACAATTTGAACTCAAGCAAATACTTGAGTTGGACTACGGGGGATCCGAACGAATGGAAGAGGTTCATTAAGAGCCTTAACTATACCTAAACTCAAACATGAACGAGGGACAAGACTTGAGCTTTCAGGACCACATGGGATTGAACTTTAGAATTGACAAATATAAGATTGAAATGAAAGTACTAAAATCAAAGTGATAATGTTGATCAAACTATAAGCAAACAAATATATAAAATCCTCAATGAACATTACAAGTCATCCATGAATGGTGGTAACTAGTATGCAACACTCACAATATCCTTGCTAATGGAAAGGATTGGATAGTTGCAACAAGTATAAGGATATGCATGCTCATGGGTAAAATGCAAGTGATGAGCTCTTAATTGAGTACAAGTAAATAAGCATAGAATTTGTATTGAATGACAAGGAATTTTCAATATGACATGCTCACAATCAACATGACAAAGTCTTCAATCAACATCAAGATGCTATAATGCCAACAAAGATCCAAACTAAATATAAAGGAACATATATGGAACTTGTGGTGAAAAGGAAGTTTTGTAATGACTATAGAACCTACAAACATCATTTACTCACAATTGATGAGGAAGACTCATGCAATCAAATGCCACTAGAAGGGTTTGATATGTAATAAATATAACAAGGTAACACACGTGGATGCATTCGAGTGAATATCAACCTACGTTCAATGTTCAAATGAAGAATGTGGTGATATACTTACAACCAATAGCATAGGATTTTTTCACAAGTGCTAAGAATCTAGACGCTCAATGGAGGAATCTTGCTCAATGACTTGTGATGGGATAGAGAAAGCTCTTATACCCCTATCACTAACAACAATCTAACTCCAAGAAGATACATCAAAAGAAGGATCAAATGCAAATGTACAAGCAAGAAATCATAAACAATGTTGAATCAATTCTCAAGGCATACAAATGATGAATGATAGAATTAAATGGCATGAAACATTCAAGCAAAATCAACTTGCAAATGAGAACAAGTGGTATCCACATCGTCGTGCAAGAAAATTCAACTGCCCCTGTAAACAAAGAAATTTGGTTTGCATAGGAAAATCAACAATAAGTGTGGCACATTTTTGTTCACTACAAATGTTGGAGTGCACACAATATGCTACAAGCAACATTGAATGCAACTTACCTGAGCAATCAGCATCAACTTATATGCAACCAATGCAACAAAGTCTCCTACAAACATACACAATGCAGTATATTTGGAACACATGCGAGTCCCTACAAATTACTATGGAAAACTTCTTATTCACACAACAGTCTATCTATAAGCAAATGTAGATTCCTCCTCTACGAGCAAGAGGGTTTGACATGCAATGAACGAATATAATGACTTATCAATAGTCATCACAATGAATGCAACAATGTTCTATGATCAACGTCAAGACATAAACAAATGCATTCAAAATATTGAAATTGACTGTTGTCTTCATGTCAATTTCATAAGAAAACATAGTAGTTCCTCCAAACAAGAAGTCTTTTACTAACATACAAATGAACTCAAGGGATATGCAATGAATACAACGATATCCCACCAATCAATACTTGTGGACTTGCAGATATATGCAGCAACCAATATGCAAGTGGATAAAACAACCTACCAATCAATGTGCATGAAGAGGTTGGTGGCAAATGCGAACTCTTATGAATCTCCGTAGGAGACTTGTTACATACACAAAGTTCTATATACGAACAAATACACAAAGAGAACTTCAATATATATGAGGTCCTACGAGAGCTATTGTAGCAAACTTATATACATTCAATGTACCACTCACAAGCAAAATTTAAATATTTCAAAGTACCTCTGCACATGCACCGTAATTTGTATGCACATAGGTACACTAAAGGGGTAAATACAATCGCAACATGCTTGGCCCCCGACGAGTGTGTTATTGGTACACACATGATGTCTGGGGATGCTGCGCGGGTCAAATGATGAATCTAAGTTTGAACCCAATCATCCTATAAGGGTCAATAGGAGTCGACAAGGTTCAACAAATAATTACAAAATGCCCCCAAAAAACCGCATGGGCCCCTGCGAGCATGTTATTGGTACATATATGACGTCTAGGAATGCTGCGCGGGTCAATAAGTGAATTCAAGTTCGAACCCGATCCTTCTATGCGGATCGATAGGAGTCGACAGGGTTCGAACCATCAAATGAATATACGATTGTGGCGACCGGTATATTTGTTTTAATACATTCATATTAGACCTTCAAGGCTTATAATTAAGAGAATTCACTAATAAAGGCATAAAGCCTACGAAACCCGATCCCCTATCGGCAAGTTGATAGGGTCGATAAGGTTCAAGCGTTAAATGGATGTGACCCTAAACACCCCGATGATGGCCGTGTTGAATGCATATCTCAACCAGAGAGGTCCATTTCAAATAATTCAAAATGTTACTCCAAATATTAAAAAAAACCCAAAACTCCGCAAAATATCAAAATCCAAATTTTTAAAATTGAAATCCAACCTATCGAGTACTTAAGGCAAAATTCATCCACTATCCGCAATAGTTTGCCGAGGTGGACAAATTCGAAAATAAATTCAGCTCACATAGAGCTAATGCCTAGTCGAAAATATCACTAGGATCCATTCTCAAACAATCTCCTACCAATAAGGATGTGGTACGTGTCCTCTAACCGGCGGTTTTGCCGCCAAATAACACCGCAGAAAAACGGTTATGACCCGGGGCCCTCTGAACCGAGTGATTTTGCTGCCAAATGGCAGCACGAAATATCGATTATGGGCAGAGCCAATACATTCCTTAATGACATCAAATCCTTGAGACATGAATCAATAGGATATGATAGATAGGGCACAAAGCCCTCTGTTAGCTAAGGTTGATTCAAATTTGTCCCCTTAGACAAACATTCACCCCAGATCTACAAGGTCCCCTTGGACGAAGCAACCCATGGCTGCCGACAAGGATCCTTTTATTAGGTTGGGTCGACTACCTCCTCTGACTAAGTAGACCAGGGACCACGATGGCCTGGGACGACGGAGCCATGGGATCTTAATTGGGTCCATCATTAATTCCCCCACCATCCGCTTTAAGCGCAAGGTGGTGAAATTTCTATTTTAAATATCAAACTTTTCTAAATTCCCAAATCCAAACCCAATTCTCAAAACCCACCCATGCCCATGCTGCTACTATATGCCAGATGCACGTATCTCTACATATCTGATTGATGACTAGCCTTAATCGAAAGTTCTCTCTCATGATTGGGAGGGGTAATTAACTATAGGGGCTTGCGCCTTTAGGAAACCAGAACTCAAATCATAATGTCCTCACAAAATGAGGGTGAAATCTCTGGGTAGTGTCTTATCGACAAACGCATATGCCTTCCAAAATTTACCCCGGAACTTATTCGTTAAAACTTCCCCCAAAAAGAAAAGCAATCAGCAACAACGGGCGGAGGCTAGGGTCGAATTTTCGGAGCCCACAAGAAATTAATAAGATGACATTGAAGATGACTAATGCATCTTTGAAATTGAAATGTTTGCCTATCAAGCTGCAAGATCTTGAGCTCGCTGAGAATCAAGGTCACACCAATATCCCATTATTAGCTTCCTGGTAATTTTTCTGCAGAATGATGAAATTTGAACTTCCAAGAGATGTGATCACATTGTTCCAGTATATGCATCTCTTTGTTGGCTTCAAAATGAAGACGAAGGCATTAAATATGCTAAACTAAAAATAAGTGAAGAAGAGTATTTGATCAAATGCATAAAGAAGGGAAAGAGTAACTAGCACAGTGTCTCTAAGTGATTGGCTAGATGCAATGAATGGCAATCACATTGTCACCAAGCTATAGTTTAGCAAATCAACTAGTATGTGTCATTAATATAATAAGAAAGTTGATGGAAAATTTATTGCAATACAAAATATCAATGATCTCTTAGTAAATGTTTGATTGAGTGGTTTAAAAACAGGCCGTTTGGCTATTTATGGTCAGAGGTATTATAATGACCTTTTGGCGCTCATGAATTGGCATGACCATAATTTGTTGGTGAGTTCTAGTTTAGCTCAATGAAGCAATACTTATGCACTTGGGGTTTGGATGGCTTCGTTGTCTGGCAGATATATCCTAAATTGGTATTTGGTCGATGTTCTTATTAGATGAAAGCTAGCTTGTGTTTAGTTGGCTCGTGTTGACATGGTAGCTTGCTCGAGTTGTTTTTTGGTGGCCTTGTAATTTTGTTATGAACTTGGCTGCAAGTTGAGATTTCCATCCTAGGGAGGGATTGTTTGTTGTTCAAGTTTGTATCTTTGTTGAAGCTCAGTTTTAGGTTGGATCTTACATCCTAAGGAAAGCTTGATTGTGGGACATATAAACCTAGATAGAAACTCGAGTTCATATCATTTTCATGAAGTTGGCTAAGATTTCTATTTTATATTCCAATGCATTTTCATGAAGTTAGCTAAGATTTCAATTTCATATTCCAATGTCATAAGCCTCTTTCTCTGACCGAAAAGGTTGAAATCTGTATGTTTAAATTGAGGCCTCATGCGTAGTATGATAAATTAAGGTTCAAATTATTTGAATGATTTTATAATCTTGGAGTGGCAATGTAGTCATTTAGACCATATAAGGTTATATATGACCTCTTGACGTAGAATTGAGACCATTTCATGGTCTAAGGGTCTAAGGTGAAAGGCGTATTGGCATATTTTTTGATGATTTATTGACACACTGACATCAATTTCAATGCTTATGAGTCATCGATGGACATGTGCTACATAATGTTTCTACATAATTTGAACACTTTTTTTGAAATTTTTTGTTCCTTGGATGAAATGGCATGTTTTTTTTGGCATGTTTGTTAACTTTTGTAAGTTATTTATGATCTTATCATATATTTGATTTTTTGGTCGATTCTTCCTTCACTCGGTCCTCCTAGGACTCGAAGTCCTACTCAAGCTTGTGAAAAAGAAAGAGGAAAAGAGCTAATTCAAGGTAGTGTCTTCCACCTATGAGCCAATTAGACCTTGAATGCACTTGCATTCATCTAGACCAAAGAATACATGCCAGAGATTGAGCTCGGCTCGAGAGATGGAGACATAAGGGTTGCAAGAAAGTCCTCGGTGGGTGAGTCTCTCGATATTGAGTCAACCTTGTTCGGAGCAAGCATCAAAAGAATTAATCCAATGCAGGTCCGAATAATAATCAAGAGCACACCCAAAGCCTTTTTTTAAGCCACAAGGCATATGCTCTTCCCGTATATCATGGGGTAATTTGGAGCTTTTGGAGCCTTCTAGATACGAGGGCTTCTGCATAGTGGCACTTGGGGCTGTTTATATCTCAAAATCTTAGCTACAAATGATAGTTAATCACTTTTGATAGCGATCACACTCTTGTATGTTGGTTATGCATATTGAAGGATAATTTTGATGGTGGATAGAATTTTAGAGAACATCCATATTATGGTCAAAATTCAATAATATGCTCAAATCTTAATCCTCCTCTATAATAGAGATGTGCTTTTAACTATATTTTGGAAAGTTAAAATAGAATGGTATTGTCCATAAAAATGTTTACATCAACACTTGTTAACAAAATAATATAACCATACTTTTGAAAATCTAACTAGATCAGCTGGTTTGACCAGTTCAATCGAGAATTGGTCATATGGCCGATTCGGTCCATATGAAATATCAGCCCAGCTTCGAACCTGTTTGAACTGGCCCAAACCTCTTCTTCAATCTTCCAACTGTTGAACCAGTACTGATTTTTAAGAATTGGTCAGATCAATTGCTTTCTTATGTAAATAATTAAATTAATTTAAAATTTTAAATCAAACATTAAATATAATAAATTAATTTAAATATAATATTTTTTAATTTTATAATAATCTATAATGATCATTTATCAACCAAACACTAACAATATAATAATTTATTTATGTTAATCATAATTTTATATTATTGTATAATTATTTATTAATATTATATTATTTATTTTTTATTTAAATAATTTTAATGTTGATTATATTATCTAGTTAAACCCCAGTTCAATCTTGGTCGAACCGTTGAACCATTCATTTTTTTTCGTTTCGATGATCGGTCCGATTTTCACAATCTGGACTATAACTAAATGAGAAAATGGCATCTTGAGTGGTGGCTAGATCTATTATGTTCATCACTAACAACCCTAAATAATATTGCGGTGATGCCAACCTCACTGCCTCTACTTTATAAATCAGTTGCCTATGAATGTATTGTAGTTTAAAACTCCAATCAATGTTTTTTTTCCAAATGAATTTCTTATTATTGCACCATTTTTAATTTTCCACTTAAAGTCTCTAGGTGCATTGCATTTGTCCTCAATCATGAATTTAATAGAGAATAAACATGATTCCAAAACTTTTAGGTGTACTCTTATTGATGACTTGATCACCCAAAGTCACAATCTCCCCACTAGATTTATTAGAACTAAAATTACACTGCATGTATTTAGTTTTAGATCTACTCAAATGAAAACTTTTAGACTCTAAGTTTGACCTCCATAATTCAAGTTTTGCTTCAACTCCCTCTCTAGCCTTCCTCTTGGGCGAGGGGGCTACTCCCATTCCCTCTTCCTGTAATAGCTTGATAGCTCACATGCATCTTTTGATGGAAGGAGAGTTGTGACAATAAATAGGCTCCTCTTGGCAGTTTCTTAAGAAGGAATGACAACACATTTTGGCCGAGGTTGTGGATGTGGTCCCTAGTTTATTGAAGGTTAGCAACTTGCAATTGCCAAGGTTGATCATGTGATTTGTATTTAGTAGGTTTTAAATTAAAAAAATTGTTGTTAATTTCATTTCTTATCAGGATATTTTTTATTTGTTCCCTATTACACTCCATTTATTCAGTTTTAGGCCTACTCAAATGAAAACTTTTAGACTCTAAGTTTGACCTCCATAATTCAAGTTTTCCTTCAACTCCCTCTCTAGCCTTCTAGCCTTTCTATTGGGAGAGGGGGATACCCCCTTTCCCTCTTCTTATTATAGCTTGATAGCTCACTGGCATCCTTGGTTTGATGGAGTGTTGTGACAATAAATAGGCTCCTCTTGGTAGTTTCTCAAGAATGAATGACAACACGCATATTTGTCGAGGTTGTGGATGTGGTCCCTAGTTTATTGAAGGTTAGCAACCCGCGATTGCCAAGGTGGATCATGCGATTTGTATTTAGTAGGTTTTAAATTAAAAAAAATTGTTGTAAATTTCATTTTTTATCATGACATTTTGATGAGGACATCGAAGATCAATGGCTACGATCGTGTCTATTTATTTTCATGTATTTTATTTGTTATTTGTACTTTTCCATTTCTAACCTCACTTGAGGGCTTTGTTTTATGTTTGTCCTAGGGGCAATTGTGTCAGTTATTTTCCCTCATGTATTTGGCTATTTAAGCCCTCCCCTTCTTCTTGGAAAGGGATGATGATTATTGAATGAAAATTTTTGCTCTAGTGTTCTCTTTGTGAGTTCCTTCTTGAAGATCTCTTAGTAAGTTCTTTGTTTGAGATCTGTTTGAGAGTTCTCTAGGTAATTACAAGTATAGTTCTTCTTCTCCCCCATAAACTACCACTAGTCATCATTCATGTTTGGAAACCCCTCTCCCTCTCTCCCTAACTCCCTCTCTCTCTCCATACTGCCGACCCCCTCATTGGGCTCCCCATTGATTGCCATCAATGCACCCCCTCCAAATTTTGAAATCTGAAATTGATTTCAATTAAACCCCCTCCCATCCCAATTAAGACTGAAATCTATTTCAAATTTTCTGCACAAAGCTCTCACCCTTCTCTCTCCACTTTGCCACCTAAGCAACAATTAAACCCCTCATAAATCCCTTAATGACCGCCGGCCCCATTTACTCCCTTAATTGTGTTAATTTGAAATTCAAATTAACAATTCCCCTTAATGAAAATCTGAAATTAAATTATAGATTTTCCCTCTCATCTCCTTTACCCCTCACCCAATTAACTCTTTAATTAAATCCAATTAATTCCTTTTGGGTTTGAATTGATCCCATCAGTTCTGACGGAGAGTTCTGGGATGGAGTTCCTGTGTTTCCCTGCAGCCATGACCGGCCACTTCCCAAGCCTCTTCTCCCCCTAAGCCTCCTACCTGTAGAGGAGCATGTGGACCTCCGAAAGAGCACCGCGTGAACGGGTCAATTGGAAGGGACAGATTGGATCGTGCATACGACTAACCATTGAGGATAGAGGCTCTCGCCAACACACCCCGATTGATAGTAATATATATGACCTAATCACGGGTTCCCCCACCCGATGCAAGAGCTCGAGTGGGGTTTAGTAGATGTGGGACCAAGTTTCCCACGGGCGCAAGCCCCCGTGGTTAATTACATCCTAGGCCGGAGCCTGAGAAAACTCTCGATTAAGGATTATACATTATTCTCTCCTAAAGTTGGATCGGCACGAGGGTACAGACTAAGAAATCCTACTCAAAGGAAAGAAAGGTTCGAAGGGCTGAATCAACATGCGTGGCTCATACCAGCATTCGGAGGCTCTAGGGTACTAAAGAGAAACTGGAGAAAGAAAGACAAGCAATCAACCATATGCATGAGAGAAGAGATAGAGGTGGCGTCATCCTGTGACGCAGACAAGTAGGATTTATGGTCCCTGGAAGAAAGGGAACTACCTACTATTTAAGACATACTACGAGACCGAATGTAGTAGCCTCGAATCCTAAATCTAGATTGGGCTTAGTGTTCTACGAAACACTAAGTCCAGTGTCCTAGCTAATGCAGTGCAAAACCTGGACTTACCCCAGCCTGGATTGTGGAGCCAGCTAATCACCTAATCGCTTTAAAACCATGCTGTCAAGTCAGTTATGAGAGATGGGTGGGTGGTACAGTTATTGGAAATAGGACCGACATCTAGAGAATTTTCTAAGTGGTCATGGACTTATGTGGGTCAGATGCTCCTAGCTAATGCAATTAAGTTTTATTTAATTGGTTACTAATGCAATGCATGCTAGTTGAAATGTCAGCTCATAAATGCTATAGAATTTTAAAAATAGGCTTATAGAAAATAATTTTAAATTTTGGTTATGAGTAGAAAGATTTTTATAGTCCCTAACGGAATCCAGGCGAAAACAAAAGCGGCATACAAGAAAGAAACATAGAAAAAGCAGACAATTCTACTGCACAATCAGGTAAACACATCAATATAAATCCAGAATAATCAACTAAATGGCCATAGGCAAATTGCCCTTATTACAACCTAGATATGCAGAAAGTAGAGTGGCCGGGCACCACTGCCAACAACCCGGATTCTAAGCCTATGACAGACGTAAATAACTTTGAATGAGATATTGGTCTTTAGTCTTCTGGGTGTCTTCTTCTCCTTGTACTCCTTGGATCTCCCTCCTTGGACTCCTTGGATCCGTCGTGGCTTGAATATCCAAACGAAGAGACAATTCCCCCTTGGTAGGGGGCATTGCCTTTTCTCTTTGGATATTTAAAGCCATCCCACTCGATCTCCCAAATGTAAGAAGTCTCTCCCCTATGAGGATGCCTTCTTCTTTTGGGATTCAAGTGGGATAAGAATATCCACACTCAAAGATCATTTTCACAACTCTTCACAATTTATTACAAATTTTACATCCATTTGAAAAAAAAGAAATTCTAGATTCCCTGTATGGTTATCCTAATAAAAATCACAAGCAGTTTATATGAAAATGAAAATAACTCAAATCATTGACCTTGTGCCAAGCCATGCTCTTAATTATGAGGGCTAAGCAACTCCACCTGTGCAATTATAATTATTAATTTAGCCCTCATTTCATTTAAGGGGAGCTGAGCAAGCACCAGCATAAGACAATATTAGAAAATATAACGGTGCCCCCCGTTTATTAGCTCAAGCATGGCCACCTGCACGGAAGAATAATATATATATATATATATGGCACTCTTAACCTAGGGGTACATCTAGTGCTCATCACATCATCCACAGAGTACAGAAAAAGTAAGCAAACACACCAGCAATTTTAAACAGCATGCAATGAAAACCAGGGAAAGCTTCGGCACACAACAGAAAAAAATAAAATCCAGCGGCCTAACCTAGATCTAGAAGTGGTGCTCTAGCAAACAATTCTATGTGTGTGTGAGGCTGGTGTGGTTTGGATAGGTCCTAAGCAGGGTAGTTAGTTAAAGTTATCTTGAGTTCAGGTTTGTTGGGGGTCTGAAAAGGATATTTTAGTTGAAATTCAAATATTAGTGGATTAGTGTCCATTTTAATTATTTTAGTTTGTTGATCAGTTTTAAAAGCTTAGGATACTGATATTTAAAGTTCAAATGATATTAACCAATTTTAGAAAGTCCCGGGTCCTTCTAGGAACTAGACTAAGGGTCCAAAAAATCACTATGGGAAATAGGCCAAGTTTGGGATTCCTAACACCTTAAAAAAATACTAGACCTTAATACGAGTAGTTAGACAGGTAGTAGGCTGAAATTGGAGTTTTTTAGGCAAAGTTCTGAATTTTTTAAGTTTCGGACCCTAAATGAACTACGGTTGACCAAAAAGTTGACTTTCTAATGTAGGACATTTTCTGGAAATTTAAGATTTTTAATAAATACTAGATCCTAATTGGAGTCGAATGCAAGTGAGTTTACCTAATTTGGAATTTTATATAATTAGTTATGAATTTTCTAAGTTCGGGGTATTAAAGGAATTTTCTAAATTTCCTAATAAAGGGCTGTTTTTATTGTTTTGATCCAAATCAGCTCCAAACTGATTGGAATCACTCCCAAAGGTTAGGGATGACTTAAAGAAAGTGTTCCCAAGTGTTTGGAGAAAATTTGGGATTTTAAATAATTTTTAATGAATTATTAGGGGTAAAATGGTAAATTCCACGTATGGTCAAATTAGGGGTCAACCTGAAGTCAAACTAGGGAGCCCTATTTATCTAAGGTCAAGGATCAGATTCTGGTCAGTTTGAGGTATTATGGGTAATTTTCTGACCTAAAATTTATTTATTGTAATTTTCGGAAGAGCTCGGGGCCTATTTAACATGTTGATTAGGATTAGTTAACTAAGGGGTCTAACAAGCCCTAAAAAATCCTAGAAAATTCTGGGATATTTCAGATGTCACTAAGTTTAAGTGTTGAAGTTTTCATGTCAATCTGGGGTCTATCCTAGCCTCTAGAAAATTTTTAAGTTCGCTAGACGAGTCCTTAATTTTTGTCCTTAAGGTGTCACTACATTATATGGGTTTAAATCGTGTTTTGAACTAACCATCAATGTAATAATGCATGGAAAACATATAAAAGCAATAAACACGCCATGTCCTTAAATCTAAGAGAGCCTAAACTAAGTGGTGGTGTATCCTACACATGCGAACTACGATAGACAATAAAGAAAAGACACCTAATGAAGGGATTAGTGAATGATTGGGATCCAATCACCCACTAATCCACTCCCCCATGATTACTCTTCATCCATAGAAGTTATGCTTAAAATTTCATGGAAGTGAATCTCTCAAAAATTAGGATTTAAAATAATAGTAATTTCAAATGAACTTTAAAATACTTTATAAATATATATTTATGTAGATTTTGGAAAATACAATAATTTAAAATAGATCGTATTTGTATCTACATAGGTATAGGAGAGATTCACCGGCCACTCGATCGAGGTTTCAAAATAGTTTGAAAATAATTTGTAGTTTAAATATAATTAGTATAATAGTTAATTTAAATAATATTAAAATAACTAAACCATAGGGTACAGAAATCTGCCAAGAACAATAAAATTGCTGCATGAAACTATTTTTATGTGAAAGTACACATTTTTTTGAAAAATCCAAGGGGTTATACGTCAAAATCTGATTTAAAACGGAAAATATATGATTTTTGGAAGATTTAAATACAATTATAAGATATTTTTTTAAAAATTAATGTTATAATTAAAACAATAATATTTTAATATAATAATAATAAAAGAATTAAAAAATAATATTTTTTTTAAATAATACCCCTATTGTTTTTATAATAAAATAAAATATATTAAGTATTTTTAATTAAAAATAATCTTAAAATGTAGGGGATGAAAATACGTACGAAACGAGATACTATACGTAAAAAACGGAGCAAAACTGAATTTTCTGTGCATTTTTGAAGTTAAAACAGTTTAAAAATAATTTAATATTTATTTAGTTAAAAATCGGACAGCGGCGGCGGCGGCGGGCCACATGGCAGCGGCGGATAGGCTCCGCGGTCCCGGCGCAATCATTGCCAATGATTGCCGCGGCGCGGGAATCAGTGCCGGCCGACCTAAACACGTCGGCGACCACTATCAGCCGTCGGATCCGAGCAGTTCGGATCGACGGCTCTGATCGAGCCACGCGGACAGCGGAACCGCGGGACATGCCAGACCGCGGAGCGGTCGAATCTCGACCGTTGATCCGTTCAACGGTCAAGATCCTCCCCCGCTCAGGCTAGGGCGAACCCGAAGGCCAAAGAGGTTTTTTGGCTCGTTCTCCCTTGATTCTCGACCAAATTTCACGAAATTTTCAACTAGAGTCCTATTCGTGTACAGAAACCATGAGGGGTATTTTTCGGGACTTAATATGCAGTATATCAAAATCTATTTAGATCTAAGTGTACTAGCTAGGGTTTGAGATTATACCGAAAATACTCGATAGAATCAAGGGATTTCTGGCTTGTTGCACTTGTAGACTGTCCACGCTCCTAGTTGTAGAAGAAACCACGAGCTTTCAACGTCTAGATCGCGCGAAAAACGACTTGGAAGATCCAAGCTTTCGGGTCGCCGGAATCTCGCCGCCGACGGCCTGGGGTGGCCGGGATCTGGTCGGGGATGAAAGTGGAAGTCTCTAGGAGTCCTTGCAAGAAATCTCAGAGCAAAAGGAGGCCTAGAGCACGAGCAAGAAAAAAAAGATCCCTAATTCCATCTAAATTTTGCTATTTAAGGCTTTTAGACCTAGAGTGGACGGCTAGGATCGAATCACCTATTAATTGGGAGGGAAACCAGGCTATTTAGGCCGTGGTTTCAATTTCAAATCTATTGGAGGCCTTAATTGCAATTAATTAGGTTTTAAATCCACCTAAATAGGTCATTATGACCTATTTAAAACTCGGGTTGACCAGTCAACCATTGACCTGGTCAACCCAGTCAAATAGGTCAAGGGGGACGTGGGTAGAGCTCATGCAAGGATTGGAATTGATTTGGATTGAAAATAACCCCTTAAGGCTAATTAGGTTAACCTGGGTTGACCTGGTCAACTAGGCTGACCCAAGGCCTGAGCCTGCGCTCAACCAACTCAGATTGACTCATTGAATCAATCATGAGTGGTCTTGAGCTCTGGCCTGGTCAATTTGGCCAAGTCAACCCTTTGACCAAGGGTTTTGACAAAATCAAGGTCAACAGAGCACAATTCCTGGATGCTGCCGTGGATTACAGCAGCATAGTAATGATGCTCTGCATTCTCCCGTAGGCCCGTATTGCTGCCTAAGCCTCCTTTGACGGGACAAACTGCTGTCCCATTGCTTTAAGTTGCTGTCAAACTGCTGTTAGAAGTATTTAAAGGCCAAAAGGGGGTTTTCAACCATCAAGTGCTGCAGCCTACACATCTCCAGTTGCTGTCCAATCATTTTGGTGGCCATCTTTTGCTGCCATGCTGTCCAAGGAGTCAATGATCACCTTCCTAAATGTGTCCAAGCCTTGACATTGCTAGTTGCTCTTCATCCAGTGCCTTGGTGATCAAACGGGGAGCTTCGCAATCTCTCTTCTTTGGGTAAACTCTTTCCCCGACTCTTTTATCTTCAAAGTGCCTCTCAATTGTGGTCTAGTAAATTCATGACGATCATGTTAATGCTTCTCCGCTTAAAGCCTAGTAATATGAAGAGTTGTGTGAGGGATCTTCTTATAGCAACTAATCTTATTGTTAGTATTGGAATTTCTCGTTGAAACCACTCATGTATGCAAAGTAAGATTTAGTTGAATATTTAATGATCTCAACCTCTCGCATGTGTTTAGACCTAATCTATTTTACACTTTAATATTTAACTTATCGTTCAATTCCGCATAAGATCTTGCTTATTATTGCCTCTAAATCTAAACGTGCAAATTTCTTTAAGCATATCACTTTCGCATGAGATTGTTTCACATCACATTTTTTATTTCTTCCCTATTTTTTCTCTTTGAAGACCTCTATATAAGGGGCAAGATTTTGGCTATTAAGGAATGTGGATCTGTCACTTTCTGTCCTAATTTCTTTTCAACTTATTCTTGTATATTTAATTTTCTTTTGACTAATTAATATTGTTATATCTTCCATTAATACTATTCTATCTTTCCTAACGCCAATGCTACTTGAAAAGCAAATTAGGCTTAAAACATGCTAGCTTATGAGGGGGCTGCCCCCTTTGCCTCTTCCTGTTATGGCTTTATAGCTCACAGGCATCCTTAGATGGAAGGGAAGTTCTGACAATAAATAGGCTCCTCGTGACAATTTCTCAAGAAGGAATGACACAGATTGTTGAGGTTGTGAATGTGGTCCTTAGTTTATTGGAAGTTAGTCCACGATTGTTAAGGTGGATCCTGTGATTTTTATTGACTAGGTTTTAAATTAAAAAGTTTGTTGTAAATTAAATTTCTTATTAGGATATTTTATTTCTTCTCTATTTTTTCTCATTGTAGATCTTTATATAAGTGGCAAGATTTTGGCTAATAAGGAATATGGAGCATTTCACTTTTCTCTCCCTATTTCTTTTCAACTTATTTCTTGTAGATTTAATTTTCTTTTGACTAATTAATACTGTTATATCTTTCATTACAACTATTCTATCTTTTCTAATGCCTATGCTACTTGAAAATTTAATTAGGCTTAAAACATGCTAGCTTACGAAGGGCCCTCATATACAGCTGGGTTGGGCCTAGGGATTAAGCTTAATATTAAGTTCAATGAAATATACCCAAAAAATCTTGTATAGAACATTAAAGAAAATACTTTTAACATCTTTAGTGTTCAAACGAGAGTTGAGTTTTCTTTCCTTGAAAAGAAATAATCTCTTTTCCTTATTATTTCTGCTTATAGTAGACTATATCAAAATCGCTAAAATTCAAAAAATGATGAATGGGTAATATGACTTCAATCTAAAAATGACTGTGTACCTTTTTGTCCCATCTTCTATTTCATTAAATCAACTATCTTTTAGATAAAAAAATAGGCTTTTGGGAGCTTAAATACTATTTTGTTGAGCAATTTTCAAATTGCAATATTCTCTGAAGCTCATAGGGGCTTTTAATGCTTATTATCTCATGACTTTTTCTTATTCTTATTTTTTTTGGGGCTTACAATTTCTTGAGATAACAAAGAACAATTTTGGAGAAAAAGTTTTGGTTCCCTTTAATGCTTTATTTATATTTAGTAGATTATTTGTGCAATAGATTTCTCCATTCTCCTCTTTATTCCTCTTTGGCTACATACAACCTGTGTGAAATAATATCATCAATTGATCTTCTCTTCGTTAATAGCTTCAATGGCAATGCATGGCTCATTTCTTTTGGTGGATTGAGAGATTGAACTTATCGACAAACTTAGAACTGTAGTTTTGAAGAAACATTTAAATAGTCAAAACCATTAAATTTAACCTTAAATATTTGTAATTATTTGTCAAGACGTTGCATAATTAATTTACTGAGTTAACTATGATTTTAATTGAGCTAACTAAGACCTAGGTTAATTTTGCAGTATCAATTGTCTACAATTTTCTATCGCTTTTATATTTGAAATATGGTATTTTTTCTTTCTATTAATGAGAATGGTTTTCCCAGCTTTTTGGTAAAAAAAATCCACAAAGTCGTGGGAAACAGGCAATTCTTTCTTTAGTCATTTAGATCATTTAATTTATGTTAGTGTAATGTAATACGCATAGATGCAAGCTTCAACAGTGAGCATGTAGCTGAAAGCAGTTCAGAACTGGATGGTTTGCTGGTGTCTATTATTACAAGAGACAACGGGCGAGTTTAGCATGAATTAAATGTAGATTGCGGCACAATAGTTCTAATTTCAGCAGAAAGCAATGCAAGTTTTCAGCAGGAAACACATTAACTTCTGCAGAAATTGATACCTTTCTTATTGGGGTTGGAGGTAGGTTCCTGCAGCAAGGAAGTTTAGCTTTTGAGCAAATACATGCTGGGTTCAGCATTAAATGTTTTAAGTAGGAGTTAAACATGCTTATAACTTTCGTCAAATTGACGGAGTTCTTTTTTTTTTTTGAAATTCATGTGTATTTGCCTTTTTAGCAAATGAAGTTTCAGCTATAAGCAAATGACGTATCTCTAATACAGCAGCTTTATGGAAAAGACGGTGATAGCAAGGACCGTTGAACTTACATTTGATATTATTAAGCTAGTATGTCATTAATAAGGATTTTATGTTAAGCTAAAATACCCTAACTTGCCTCCTATTAATGCATAGCTGATTGCACTGCCTTAGCAGGCAGTAGCATGAATGTTGAGATTCTGAAGAGTGCTCTTGAAAAGAAGATGGGAAAGGAAAGGGTTTCAGCTTTTAATGTGCGTGTTCAACTGATGTTTGGTTTAGGTGGTTGCTTGGTTGGACATAAATTGCCCCTTGGTATCCGTTCAAGTTTGTGAAGTGCTTAGTAAAGACCAGCTTTAGAGGTTAGGAAATATTCGGATTTAATTTGACGAGATTGGGTTAGAAGAGATTTTGTTAGTTTTGAGTTGAAAAGATTTGGGATGACGTTAGTGGATTCTTATGAATTGTTTGATAGATTTGAATTATTATGTTTTTCATGCGCTTTAGGAATGATTTATCTAGAGATTTGAAAAGGACATGATGCTGCGGGATTATGTGGTGGTTTAGGAAATTTACAACAAGATAAGTACATGAATTTGCAAGATATATATATATATATATATATATA
>NW_021404541.1:0-212 GCF_001605985.2 Dendrobium catenatum | reverse complement strand
CACCACTTCTTCCCTTCTCCCCTTGCCGCCGGCTCCCACAAACCGGCCACCAACTACTGGCCCCCATTCCCCTGCCACCACCGGCCTCCTCTTTTCTCCCCCAAGCCCTCCCTAGTTCCACCACGTCAAGCTCCCATCGACAGCCAAGCCCTTCCCCTTCCCCTCACCTGACGCCCTCTCCTCCTTCCTCTTGACCGCCGGCCCCATCTTCC
>NW_021404540.1:0-228 GCF_001605985.2 Dendrobium catenatum | reverse complement strand
TCTCGGAACATTGCCTTCTTGCTCAAGAGATCTTCCATAAATTCAAAATTTCTAAGCACAGGAAAGGATTAATGGCACTGAAATTGGATATGGAGCAGGCTTATGATAGCATGGGATGGCCAACTCTTAAGAAAATTCTTCGTTGGTATGGCTTCCCCTCTCTTTATTATTCTCTTATTTTGGAATGTGTGTTGAATGTAAGATTTTCCATTATTATTAATGGAAAAT
>NW_021404539.1:0-265 GCF_001605985.2 Dendrobium catenatum | reverse complement strand
CACTTGAATATCCAACAAAAATTCCTTCATATGATTTCGGATCAAATTTTTCTAAGGCAGATTTTCCATTATTATGAATGAACACCTTACAACCAAAAACTTACAAATGAGACAAATTAGGTGTTCTACCTTTTAGCAACTCTTAGGGTGTTTTTTTTTAAATTTGATCTCACATTCACCCTATTTAGAACATAACATGCAATGCTAACCGCCTCAGCCTAAAAAAATCTAAGAAGTGAGTATTCTGCCAATATTGCTCGGGCGG
>NW_021404538.1:0-232 GCF_001605985.2 Dendrobium catenatum | reverse complement strand
TAAATCTATGCCGTCCATATCCATATCAGTGTCAATATTCAATAATCAATAGTATCAATACTCAAGAATCAATCAATGAAATTAATAAATCCGTACGATAATTGATATCAATAAATCAATGTATATCAGGAAATCCATATAATGCACATGCAATTCCATACAATGGTCTTACTCGACAAGCACAAACACTAATCATTATCAATAGTGCTGTTGTAGAATCTATATTGCTGTT
>NW_021404537.1:0-289 GCF_001605985.2 Dendrobium catenatum | reverse complement strand
ATAACACCACAAACAAATACATCTCCACTCAATCTCACTCCTGTTATCCCTCAACAACAACCTAATCAGCATTCAGCCTTTCCTCACACCGAAAACAACTCACCAATACCTCTGCCCGTGACCCTACCTGGTTCGCATGTTGCCAACTCCCTAGTCAACAATGCAAAGGCTCACCCGATGAAAACAAGGCTGCAAACGGGAAATCTGAAGCCAAAGCCAATATTTGATCTCAATCATCAGCTCACAAATACTGATCCTATATCCTACAAGCAAGCTTCCAAGCATGAAT
>NW_021404536.1:0-211 GCF_001605985.2 Dendrobium catenatum | reverse complement strand
GTTAGGTTTTATTAGACTTTATTTAAACTTTATTTTAGAAGAAATTTTGGATGAACTTGAAGCTCACTTTAATGGTTTGGACTTTGGACCACAAACATATTCAACTAAGCCTTACCCAACTTGATTAATACTCTAAAATAATATCCATATAATGATTTTTATAATAATTTTTTATTTTGCGTCGTGTTCAAAATAGCGAGCGGTGCACCGA
>NW_021404535.1:0-399 GCF_001605985.2 Dendrobium catenatum | reverse complement strand
ATTATGGCAGGCAAGGGAAGATCGGGAGATGTGGGATGGGCCGAGCACTTGGGAGAGGGGAAGCTATGGAGGAATAAGAGGGAATTGTGGAGATCAGAAGGTGAGGAAGTTTAAGATGCCTATCTTCTAAGGGGTGGATGCATATGGGTGGATCTATAAGGTGGAGAGGTACTTTGCCGTTAATGGGCTAACGGAGGAGGAGAAGTTGACAGCAGCAGGCCTATGTTTAGAGGGGAGGGCACTGTCATGGTACCAGTGGAGAGACCAGTGGAGACCTATCAGGGACTGAAGGGAATTCAAAGACTGCGTAATAGAACATTTCTAAACCTACCAGGGAGGAGATTTTTATGAGCAATTCTTTGCTTTGACACAGGAGGGATCGGTAGCAGACCACCGAGA
>NW_021404534.1:0-312 GCF_001605985.2 Dendrobium catenatum | reverse complement strand
TTTATATTGAGTGATTGATATTTTTGATGTGGGGAAGTCGCAAATAATAGAGAGGTTATTACATGTGGAGTTTACGTATAGAAAATAGTTCGGTTTTATGACTGTGATCAATAAAAGCGAAATTATTGTTCTGTTCTTTTATTGTTTAAACTCATAAAACCGATCGATTCTTTGTGTCCGGACTCGGCACGTAATAATCTCTCCAAATAAATGCGTAAGATAAGTTAGTTTTGTTTGATACAAATTCTTTGTAGATTTAGGCTTCGTTTGAGACTGCTTTTTTATTGCTTTTTAAAACGGAGTTTTAGTACA
>NW_021404533.1:0-251 GCF_001605985.2 Dendrobium catenatum | reverse complement strand
AAAGTAGAGAGCCCAAGTAAAAGAACGAAAGGGTATTAGCAAAAGTGGAAGAAGGTAGGAAACTCATCCCCTGGCCTTATCCTACAACGAGGGTAGAGCCTAAGGGAGAGTGAAAACAGCAGTGCGCAGGCAAGGTATCACTGAAGCAGTGAACCAGTAGAAGGGTCTCCTCTCGGCCTTACCCCTCGATAAGGGTAGAGCCAAGGACAGAACCAACGGTAAAGATCACCTAGAAAGGTGAAAATAAAGTA
>NW_021404532.1:0-217 GCF_001605985.2 Dendrobium catenatum | reverse complement strand
ACTCTCAAAAATATTTTTTTAATACACTTATCCGACATGAGTATCTTAAATATTTTATGAATAAATTTTTAAATATAATTTCTTGTATTTAAAATTTTTACTTATTTATAGGGGTGCCAATAATTGACCCGACCCAAACCCGACTTGACAAATTCGGGTTAGGGTCGACCCGTTTAACAAACGGGTCGGGTTCGGGTCTTAACTTTCGACCCGTTTG
>NW_021404531.1:0-483 GCF_001605985.2 Dendrobium catenatum | reverse complement strand
AAGCCCAAACAGCCTCTAAATTAATCAATCAAATTCCTCATCCCAATGAAAACTAAGCTAAGTTAGCATAATTTCCTTAAACCTTCTAAGAGCTATAAACCATTATTACCTTAATTCAGTTATGTGATGACAATTTTATGAATTTTTTTCCTGTTCATTTCAATGTTTGATCTAAACTCATTGCCTGTATTCTAACAAATTTAATGACTATTTTGTACTTTATTATGCTCAAATAAAGGAGAGATTATTACGAGCAGAGTCCGGACACAGAACAGTTCGATTTTGTGACTGCAAATAGTAAAAACACAGTTGTGAACAGTAATAGCGTAGTTTCGAATAATAATTGTGATTTTACTATTCACAGTCACAAAACCGAACATTTCTCTGTTCGGACTCCGCATGTAATAATCTCTCCGAATCAAGACCTACCTGCATTGCATGACCACTTTGATAGGCAACACTTGGATTTCCAAGTGTTTCACA
>NW_021404530.1:0-255 GCF_001605985.2 Dendrobium catenatum | reverse complement strand
GTGATGTCTTAATATATATCTCCATTCTTCTAAATGATACATCTAAGATTCTCAATTCTATCATAAATTCATTTATAGGTAGCACTTTATTTCTAATAAAATTGATTGATAATTATTATATCACAAAAATTACACCTCACATACTTAATCTTTGTTCTACTAACTCCGAGTTATATCTTCTAAATAATTATTTTATTGATTTAATTCTCCACTTATGTCATTAGATGTCTCACTATATATATATATATATATATA
>NW_021404529.1:0-262 GCF_001605985.2 Dendrobium catenatum | reverse complement strand
CCCTCCTTCAAGATCTTTGATGGTACTGGAAACCCAAGGCAGCACATAGCATACTTTAGAGCTAGCTGTTGCAATGCTGGAGGAAGTGATGCTTTGCTTTTCAGACAGTTTGTCAGTAGCCTGTCAGGGATAGCATTTGATTGGTATGCAGATCTACCAAATGGTTCAGTACACAGTTTCACAGAGCTAGAGAACATGTTTGTTAAAAGATTTGCAGGCAGTCAACACCATGTTACAGTTGGAGATCTGGTGATAGAAAAAC
>NW_021404528.1:0-284 GCF_001605985.2 Dendrobium catenatum | reverse complement strand
AGAAGGAAATGGAGATTGGTACGAAGGTTAAATATCGGAAATCTAGTACACGAACAGGGATGTCCTGCCATGGTAAGATTTTTTGTGAGTCAAGATGGGATTTGGACGGTGAATAAATCTATAGAGAGTCACAATCACGAACTTTCTAGACCGGATGATTAACATTTTCTCAGGTCATCTAGGAACATCAATGATGATAATGCATCTGTTCTGAAATTGATGTCAGAAGCAGGAATAAGAACTATTGATACATTTACATACATATCTGAAGAAGTTGGAGGTGT
>NW_021404527.1:0-213 GCF_001605985.2 Dendrobium catenatum | reverse complement strand
TCGGCCGCGGACGCACACACATGAAGAATGGAAGGTTGTTTGCCACCGGCCGCGGCCCGTCGGAAGAGATTGCGTGGGGATGCATCAGATCCTTCACGTGTGAATAAGAGCTGTTAGGGCAAAAGGTGATAGATTTCTTGAACTGGTACTGTAATAGGGAAAAGAGAGAAGAAGCATAAAAGAAAGACATAATTTTCTATATTCATTAACCGA
>NW_021404526.1:0-303 GCF_001605985.2 Dendrobium catenatum | reverse complement strand
TAAGGCTCCATTTGGAATAACTTTCTTACTGCTTCTTAAAACAATTTTTTGATACAAATAAAAACTGTTTTAAGAAGCAGTTAGAAAGTCGTTCCAAACGAAGCATAAGATGACTATTTTATTGTTTTTTTTTAAATAAAGTTTTAGTACAAATATTAAAACTTTTTAACTAAAACTCTATTTTTATAAAGCAATGAAAAAATCGTCTCAAATGAAATCTAAGTCAAATTCATATACATATTATATATATAAGACTCAAATTTAAAATATTTTAATTAATAAATAGTAATCAAAATTCTCAAG
>NW_021404525.1:0-281 GCF_001605985.2 Dendrobium catenatum | reverse complement strand
TAATGTATTAGGTATCAATCCTAACAATTGTATCATCCTTATATGTCATGTCATATACAGGTATATGTATGTATGACATATAACATCAATATCATATGTAATGTATATCATGTATGTTATATAATTTATGCATATCATGTACCCTATGCCAATCTTATCATTCATATCATATCATGTACCGATTTTATCAATCAACTCATATGTTTGTATCATTCATTTCCTAAATCACATACATATAATATAATATCATGTTACTTATATATATATATATATATATAGGA
>NW_021404524.1:0-414 GCF_001605985.2 Dendrobium catenatum | reverse complement strand
TTTCTAATATTTTCTAACCAAGTCTTTTTAGGTATATCTCTACCTTTACTAACATAAGTCAAATCTAATACATCTACTTACCTAACCGGGTCATAAGGTCGTCGTTTTATGTGACCAAATCATCTAAGGTGGCTCTCTCTAATATTATCTTCCATAGGAGTTACTCCAACCTTTTCACGTATATGCCTATTTCGTATCCTGTCTCTAAGCATAAAGCCACTCATCCACCTGAGCATACTCATCTCTGCAACACTTAACTTAATATTATGCTTCTCTTTTAATGACCAACATTCTGCACCTTAAAGCATTGTAGGTTTCACTACCATTTATAGAATTTTCGCTTAAGTTTGAGAGGTACTTTTCTACACAACAAGCCTGATGCATTCCTCGACTTCAACCATCCAACTTGAATTC
>NW_021404523.1:0-335 GCF_001605985.2 Dendrobium catenatum | reverse complement strand
TTAATTATGAGAAGTGGAGGATTATTGTATCTCCTATTATATAATGTATTATTAAGATTGGGCTAGACCATATGGTTTTACCCTATAACACCTTCAAGATCAGTATACAGTTCAACATATTTTGACTCAATCTAAAAAAGGCTATCCACTGAATTTATGCATTTAGAACTATTATGCATGTGTCTGAGTATATTTTGTGTGCATGTGTTTCAAAGTCGATCCCATAGGTCTGTTTGCATGTTCCATAATTTAGAATTTTTTCTCTAGGGGAGCCATGACATTAGGGTAAGCAGCGCTTCGACACTAAGTTCTCTAGAATTTTGAAAAAAAAAAAT
>NW_021404522.1:0-253 GCF_001605985.2 Dendrobium catenatum | reverse complement strand
ATTGTAATTTTTATTTAATTATACATTTTTCTTTTTTTTCCCTTAAGGGATTTGTTTTATGTAAGCCCAAGGGGCAAAATTGTCTTTTAGTTTCTTTTAAGGCTTATATATAGAGGCCTTTGCTCTTGTATTTGGGAGGATGGAATTATAATAAAAAATTTTACGTTTTGCACTTGGGTTCTTTGGGAAGAACGTTAGTGAAATCCCTATGGGAGTGAGTCGGAGTTTCCACCAGCCGCAGGATGGGTCCGGG
>NW_021404521.1:0-286 GCF_001605985.2 Dendrobium catenatum | reverse complement strand
TGTGTGAAACACTTGGAAATCCAAGTGTTTCCTATCAGATTCATTACTGTTAAAACGAGAGTTTGAGAGGGAAAAGCTTGTATTTATTCATTACAATCTTCCCTATTTATAGATCTATACAAGATATCCTAATGCGGAAATAAAAATTGCAGATTTAATACACAAATAAGAAAATAAAATCTTTCCTAAATTCGTTCCTTCATTAAGGCGTGATCCATGAGAGTATCCCACGGATTGATCATTGTGTCTGTCGGATTCTTTGTACTATGAACGGCTGGATTTCAAC
>NW_021404520.1:0-615 GCF_001605985.2 Dendrobium catenatum | reverse complement strand
TTATTGAAAGTGTACTCATGTTGTATTTGATGAATCAAATATATTGCAAATCTAGATTCAAGGATTATAATTTTGATGATAAAAAATATTTTTGGCATTTATGTTTCTCCACTATTGTTAATACTGCACATCTATTTTGCTTGTCATAACTACAAACTTTTTAGATCCACAAGGTTAATTGTAATTCAAGCCAACTTAAGATTAGGTAGATTAAGATTGAGACAATCTGTAACTTTAATTCCAGTGGTTTTCACTTTTTTTTTTTGAGTTAAATATAAGAAGGTGGATCCTGATGCTAAGTAATCTTGTATACACACACTCAGAGGAAAAAGTTATGTAAGTTCAAGAGTTTTTCTATTTTTGATCATATCGTATAGGATGATCCAAAATTATCCTAGATGATCATTTAAAAAAAAAACCTAATTAGAGCATTTGCGTCAAGTCAGTCAAATTAAGTAAATCATCCTGGATGATCTTCACATCAACTTGGACGATATGCTCAAATCAGAAATACTCAGCCGCCAAACTCATTTAGGCAATATTTTATCTTTAGAATTTTGTTCTAATTATATAGGACGATTACATATCGGCCTGGACGATTCATTACAATCATGC
>NW_021404519.1:0-276 GCF_001605985.2 Dendrobium catenatum | reverse complement strand
CTTCGATTCCTGAAAAGTTAGAAGCAACATGCAGTCCTAGAGAATCAATAGTGTTTGTCAATCATCAAAACATAAGTCATGAAAATAGATTTTCAATAAGGAGGAGGCTCCCGCTCCCGTTCCTGATCATGCTCCTCTTCGCCAGCACTCACAGTTTAACTAGTTAGTTGAGAGATTTGATCATTGGGAGACCCGTTTTAACGCTTACGTTGCTGCACAGGAGAAGCAACATTCTGAGGATTGTTGACCTCATTTTTGTGTGAGGTCACTAAGACC
>NW_021404518.1:0-207 GCF_001605985.2 Dendrobium catenatum | reverse complement strand
AATTTAGCCCATTAATTTAGGAAGAGATTTAAAATTCGAATTCTCTCTTAATTGCTCCTCTCCTAATTTAGGAGAGGTTATCAATTAAGTTAAATCTGAAATTAGATTCAGATTTATCTCCTCAATCATCTTAATTGCTTGGGCCCACTTGCCCTCTCATTAAATCTTGTCAAAACTCAAATTTTCTAAATTGGAATTCACGTGATT
>NW_021404517.1:0-308 GCF_001605985.2 Dendrobium catenatum | reverse complement strand
AATTTTTTTAAATATTCATAAACTTATGAAGGAATTCTAAATTAATTTATTAGTTATAAGAAATTATAATTAAACATAAATGTGAATATTTTGATTCAAAATTTATGAAGTGCGGAAGCTAGACAGACAGAATCATATGAACATATGAGTGTACACATTATTAGGGGTGTCAATTTTTGACATGACCCGAAAAAAATTGAGTTTGGGTCAACTCGGACCCGAAACGGGTCGGGTTCGGGTTTAACAAATCAACCTGTTTTAAAAATTAGGTCGGATTCGGGTTGATCCAATAACTCGAAAATGACCCG
>NW_021404516.1:0-258 GCF_001605985.2 Dendrobium catenatum | reverse complement strand
ATGTGCTTTGTTAATGTCCCAAATCTGTAGTTGTTCTTTTAGCTTTTTATTCGTAATGTGTTGAACTGTCCCTGCCACAATACAAGCAAAATTTTGATTTAAAAAAAATTAGAAATAATGCTAACAAAGAGGTGGAGGTGTATGATCTTGAGCATGTGAGAAAAAATTTTTTGGCTGATAAAATTTCTCTTCTATTCAATCTTAAGTGCTCGGTTGGTTGTTGGTTTCTTCAGGTGCAATGCTAGAGTGACTAATAAT
>NW_021404515.1:0-292 GCF_001605985.2 Dendrobium catenatum | reverse complement strand
GGAGAGTTGTAGGCTTGATGGCAGCACTAAGACACTATTGAAAATGACTTAAGCTCCACTACACTAAATGCGTGCAGGAAATGCATGGACAGCAAGCAAAAACAGAGAATTACAGCTATCTAGACAATGATATGCATGCGAACTTTTAGACCAAAGTTTGGCTAGACCCTAGGATGTTTTCTAGCATGCATAGCCTATGCTAGTCATGCTCTGATACCAAGATGATGTGAAACATATGCATGGAAACAAGAACTTCTTGGGGATTTTTAATATAAGATTATTAAAACTTTGC
>NW_021404514.1:0-929 GCF_001605985.2 Dendrobium catenatum | reverse complement strand
TGTTCGGCTTCGATTTAACGACGCCCGTGGTCGTTTGATCGAGGCGCTGTCGCAGGATTTTCGGGAGGCGATGGAAGCGGCGCCGAACAGGTACGCGATTCAGCGGGATTTGAGCGAGATTTCAGCAGGATTCGTGGGATTTAAGTCCGAGGTTTGCGGGATATCCGGAATTTTGGGCAGCAGCTCGATGGATACGAGGTAAGTAAATCTCCTCTCAAATTTCTTTCTCATTTTGTTATTTATCTAGAGGTTAACAGGAGGTCAACCCGAACCCGTCCCGATTTTTGAAACGGACGGAATTGTTTAACCCTATTCGGGTTGTGTCATATTTTGACTCCCCTATGCACATCAAGAAGTGTTAACTCATAGGTTCTGAGCGAAAGGAATCTAAATGTCTATCTTAACAATGTAAGAATTGGGCTTGTCCTGTTCAAATTGAACCGACCCCTAACTAAAATGGGCAAAGCAGAACTAAATGGGTGAGCGAGCTGCATGCGAGCCAGGGCATGTATGGAGGATTCCGATCATGTTTTCGAGCGAGGAAACACGCACGTGAGTGAAAAGCAACGACTCCTCGTGGGAGATAACTTCGATTCACTCACTTCGATGGAATCAAACGAATGCTAGAAGCAATAATCGAGAGGGAGAAGAAGGGTGGTATGTTTTCCAAATCATGTCCATGCAATTTTTTTATGTGATACTAGTCTAAGTAGCGACAGATATTTTAATGAAAGGCAATGGAAGAAAATTTGAGGGAGAAAGAGGAATAATTTGGGTTTGAAAATTTCTTCATTTCTGACGACGAAGGTCTTTCTTATTTTTTTTTTCTTTCTTGTTTAAATTTAGAGAAGGAAATTTAGATTATTTCATTTCTCTAATTGAAGAAATAATGTCATTATTAATAGGAAGAATCCAATTGATCTAAGCCT
>NW_021404513.1:0-230 GCF_001605985.2 Dendrobium catenatum | reverse complement strand
AGGAGATGAGGATTTTATGGATTTAAAATACAAGTTGACTGGAAAATCTATTGCTACTATGATCAAAGAAGATTCAACTAAAGTTCTTGATGGGAGCTCTTACTTATGGACTCATAAATTGAATCTGTACTCAAAGGTGGAATTTTTTATTTGGAGGCTTTGTAAAAATGCTATTCCAACTTCTTATTTTTTGTTCAAAAGAAAATTATCTATTGATAACATATGTCCAA
>NW_021404512.1:0-274 GCF_001605985.2 Dendrobium catenatum | reverse complement strand
TTATAACTCTCAATCAATCTTCAACTCCTTATGAATCTAAATAAATGAATCACGTGATTCATTAAAGTATCATATAAAATTATCATATTATATATATATGATATCAAACAATACATTATTTCACCAATATTAATAATACACTCCAATGAATATCAATCATGTCAGTACATTCCTTTTTTAGTATATATTTTTTCTACTCATTTTACATAAAATTTTATATACACTTTTTTAATTGATGAAAATGCAATATAATCATATAAGGCTATTTAGAATG
>NW_021404511.1:0-297 GCF_001605985.2 Dendrobium catenatum | reverse complement strand
TACCAATTCATCCCCCCTCTTGGTTAGCCTCGGGCTAATTCATAAGGACTTAACATCCCTAATGAACTTTCAGTATATAATTTATACTCCACAGTTGAGACCTATCAAATTTACTCAACCAAGTAAAGCCTAAGCTATTACTGGGGCCTCAATATATCACTTTGATGGTCTCAATTTCAAAACTTTGCTCAATTAGGCCATCCATCTTAGTTGATTAACTACAAATGCACTTAGCCTATGCTATTTTTGGTGTTTGTACGAAACAAGACAACCAAATTAGGTCAATAGGTGTTGTTA
>NW_021404510.1:0-203 GCF_001605985.2 Dendrobium catenatum | reverse complement strand
AGTTAAAATTATGTGAATGAATATAAAATAAATATATACAATTTTTTTAAAAAAATTTGGCATAGAATAATCTAAATGCAATGTAAAGCTAGGGGTGTTAAAATAGGTTTTTAGGTCAGGTTTAGGTCCAACCTGAAATTGATTGGCTTTCAACTGTTTTGATTGATCCAATTAAACAAATGGATAATAAATTCAGTCCAAGA
>NW_021404509.1:0-991 GCF_001605985.2 Dendrobium catenatum | reverse complement strand
TATAACATGCCATCTATGGGTAGATGCAGAAAGACTTTAGTAAATACGGTATCCTGAAGTCAATTTTAGTCTGTGAAGGAATACATCTACTTACATAGATGCAGCAGTAGCGGATGTACTGAAAAGACCAAAAATCATAACAAAATGCATGAAGAATATGACAAGTACGAGCTTCTACAACTCAAGGCAGGAGATTAGTTAGTGCACTATGACCCGCCTACGAAAATCAACGAGTAGTGCACGACAGTCTACCTGTATGAAGCAGCGAACAACTTTATTCAGAAGCTGCAACGCCACGCCACCGAATCTGCAATCTCCGTACAAGCAGACAGAAGGCGTCTACAAATATTTTAAAGTACCCCTACACGTGCACTATAAATTGTATACACATAGGTACACTAAAGGGGAAAGTACAATCTCAACCCGCATGGGCCCCGGCGAGCGTGTTATTGGTACACACGTGACGTCTAGGGATTCTGCGCGGGTTGACAAGTGAATTCTAGTTCGAATCCAATCCTTCTATACGGGTCAATAGGAGTCGACAAGGTTCGAACTCTTAAACAAATATACGGTTGCTACGACCGGTATATTTATCTTAATACATTCATATTAGGCCTTTAAGGCCTATAACAAAGAGAATTCACTGATGAGGGCATAAAGCCTACGAAACTCAATTCTCTGTCGACAGCCCGACAGAGTTGACAAGGTTCGATCCATAAAAAGAAATGACCCCCAAACACCCCCATGATGGTCGTGTTGAATGCAGATCTCAACCGGAGGGGTTCTCAAATATTTTTTCAAATATCTCCCAAATATCCAAAACCCAAAACTCCACAAAATCCAAAAACTCCACAAACCCAAAATACCCACAAAAATCCAAAAACCTCAAATTCCAAATATTTAAAATTGAAATTAAACCATCAATCGCTTAAAGCAAAGCCCATCCACCATCCGCAACAGTTTGTCGGGGTGGATAAATTCAAATAAACTC
>NW_021404508.1:0-313 GCF_001605985.2 Dendrobium catenatum | reverse complement strand
GAATTCTGATCTCCCCTCATAACTGGATTTCAACAGAACGGTTAATTATTGTAATCTGATTGTCCTCAATTTCAAAGACGAGTCGGCCACTTATAATCTAATCAAACACTGGTAGAATCATTTCAACTGGACGACGTTGCCCCATGATTTTTCCCTTCTACAGGGATTTCCACGTGTTTTCATTTTTCTTCTATTTGTGTGCTAGATATCCGTACAATATTAAGACAAAAATTTCTAACTCTATCGCCCGCAATAAATAATAATACATAAATCATAAATTATAATGTATATTGAACTCATCTAATAATAAATA
>NW_021404507.1:0-769 GCF_001605985.2 Dendrobium catenatum | reverse complement strand
GGGAATTTTGGGGCAAAATATTAAAAAAGAAGAAAAAGAGAAGTATTTTTGTAATTTTCACGGTCTTCATCACACAGGTTTAATGCTTCCCTAAATCTCCGAGAGCCCATGTTCAACGCTTGCAGTGCCATAAAATAACCACATATACACTCTTTTCTTGGCGTGTTAAGAGAAAGTTCATCGTGATGCTTGCGACGAAGCGGGTAATCATCAAAAGCCCCAATTTGATGTTTGTAGCATATCAAAAAACCATTTATACAAGCTTTTATTAGCGTGGTGGGATGAGAGCATGGTACAATGACTACGATAATGTGTGGTTACTTATAAGTACCCTCAAGAAGGGAAAAGCCAACTATTGGCTAAAATAGGTACCCTTAAAGTCCCTATACACGCCTTTATTGGCATGGTGGGAATGAAGACTATGACCACGGTGTCTATAGAAGAAAAAGAGAAGGATTTTTGTAATTTTCACGGTCTTCATGACACAGGTTTAATGCTTCCCTAAATCTCTTAGAGCCCTTCTTTCATGCTTGCAGCACCATAAAATAACCACATATACACTCTTTTCTTAGCGTGGTGAGAGAAAGTTCATTGTGATGTTTGCGATGAAGCAGGTAATCATCGAAAGCCACAATTTGGAGTTTGCAACATATCGAAAAATTGTCTATACAAGCTTTTATTAGCATGGTGGGATAAGAATCCGGTACAATGACTACGATAATGTGTGGTTACTTAAAAGTACCCTCAAGAAGGGAAAAGCCAACTATCA
>NW_021404506.1:0-492 GCF_001605985.2 Dendrobium catenatum | reverse complement strand
TAGGGCACAAAGCCCTCTGTTAGCTAAGGTGGATTAAATTTGTCCCCTTAGACAAATATTCAACCCCGGTCTACAAGGTTACCTTGGACGAAGCAACCCATGGCTACCGACAAGGATCCTTCTGTCAGGTTGGGTCAACTACCTCCTCTAACTAAGTAGACCAGGGACCACGATAGCCTGGGATGACGAAACCATGGGATCTTGATCGGGTCCATCATCCATTCCCCCACCATTATCTTTAAGTTCAGGATGATGAAATTTCTACTTTAAATATCAAACTCCCCAATTTGGAAATCCAATTTCTACCAGTATCCTAAACCATATGCTGCTGCTACATGCCAGATGCACATATTTCTATACGTATCTGATTGACGACTAGCCTTAATCGAAAGTTCTCTCTCGTTATCGGGAGGGGTAATTAACTATAGGGGCTTGCGCCTATAGGAAACTAAAAATCAGATCATAAAGTCCTCACAAAATGAGGGTGAAATC
>NW_021404505.1:0-217 GCF_001605985.2 Dendrobium catenatum | reverse complement strand
CGTCAGTTTCATATTATCCGCCAAACTAGTTGTCCATCACACCTCATAAAAATGATGTTCGGGTGGAGCAGCTTGAGGACGACAAATGCTGGTCTAATATTGGTTGGAGATGGCCTAAATAATTGTTTTGTTGAATTTTATTTATATAAAAACATTTAAATAATATACAAATAAATGAGAGTAGAAAAACAAATATAAGAATTATTTATGCAATCAT
>NW_021404504.1:0-263 GCF_001605985.2 Dendrobium catenatum | reverse complement strand
AGGAGTAGTACTGAAGATTCAAGGGATCCATGTAAAGTAAGACTTCCTTCCCTTGGAATTGGGGAGTACGGATGTCATCCTGGGGATAAAATGGCTGCAGACCTTGGGGGAGACCAAGATCAATTGGGGAACATTGAGAATGGAACTAATGATGGAGGGAAGAAGAAGGGTGATCCAAGGTGATGCGGGTCTGGCCAAGGCTGGGGTGTCACTTAAATCCTTAATCCGAACCCTCCAGGAGGAAGGGGGAGGATACTTGGTGG
>NW_021404503.1:0-375 GCF_001605985.2 Dendrobium catenatum | reverse complement strand
CAGACAAAATAATTTCGTACAGACGATCCAAAAGTAATTTATTTTCCAGTCTCTTGAAAATCGTCCCCTACAATGAAACGATATTTGTTCGTCTGGATGAACCAAAAATCCGTGCAGACGAAATCCATATTTAAAACTGTATTATCCACTCAACCGCTGCATTCAATCGTCTCGACGTTTGAGAAAAAGAAAAATTTTGTCCTGGACGATTGTCAGATCGTACAAACGATCTAATTAAAAATTGCTCTCAAAACGGTTAAAATCCGCGCAAACCAATTTTTCTCACATCGACCAGTACGAAACAAAAGTCGTCCCGGACGATTTCCTCCAATTTTTGTATTTTGAATTTTAATTTAAGAAAATCAAACTAAACAT